>NC_069502.1:325339935-325639935 GCF_027579735.1 Bombina bombina | reverse complement strand
GCCACCATTTTACCGCCAAATGCGATCAAATTAAAAAAAAAAGTTACATTTTTCACAATTTTAGGTTTCTCACTGAAAACATTTACAAACAGTTTGTGCAATTATGGTACAAATGGTTGTAAATGCTTCTCTGGGATCCCTTTTGTTCAGAAATAGCAGACATATATGACTTTGGCGTTGCTTTCTGGTAATTAGAAGACCGCTTAATGCTGCTGCGCCTCACACGTGTATTATGGCTAGCAGTGAAGGGGTTAATTAGGGAGTTTGTAGGGAGCTTGCAGGGTTAATTTTAGCTTAAGTGTAGAGATCAGCCTCCCACCTGACACATCCCACCCCCTGATCCCTCCCAAACAGCTCCCTCCCCCACCCCACAATTGTCCCCGCCATCTTAAGTACTGGCAGAAAGTCTGCCAGTACTAAAATAAAAGTACTAAAATAAATTTATTTTTTTAGCATATTTACATATGCTACTTTGTAGGATCCCCCCCTTAGCCCCCAACCTCCCTGATCCCCCCAAAACCGCTCTATAACCCTCCCCTCTGCCTTATTGGGGGCCATCTTGGGTACTGGCAGCTGTCTGCCAGTACCCAGTTTGCAAAAAAATATGTTTTATTTTATTTTTTACCCGGTTTTTCTGTAGTGTAACTTCCCCCTCCCCACAGCCCAACACCCACCACCTAACTAATGTTTTTTTTTATTTTATTTATTTCTTTTTTTCACATTTTCCTACAAACTTTTTCTGTAGTGTTCCCACCCACTCCCTCCCCGTGCACACGCCCGCCCCCGCCAGAGTGGCTCTCTCTGCACCGGATGGCTTAAAACGGTTATTGCAGGATGCCTCCATATCGAGGCATCACTGCAATAACCGGAAAGCAGCTGGAAGTGAGCAGGATCACTTCCAGCTGCTTTCCACACCGAGGACGTGCAGGGTACGTTCTCAGGCGTTAACTGCCTTTTTTTTGAGGACGTACCCTGCACGTCCTCGGTCGTTAAGGGGTTAAGATTTACATCTCCAATTTAATTTTAGTATTTGTCTTCATATATTTTTATTCAAGCTTTATCATTGCATGATTATGATTAGCATAGTAATTTTTTTATATATGAATATATAGATTGTTATTTTTGTATATATATGTATATTTCAAATTTCACATCCATGTGTTTATTTATAAACTCTGCGTGAATTGATGCACCTTTAACAAATGATCCCAGGATTGATACAATGAGATAATCCCTGTAAAGTGTTAATTTTATTGAAATAGTATTCTCTCTGTGTATTCTCTTTATTTATTTTTTATTTCATGTCCCTTTAAGTGATGCTGAGCACAATTGTTAATGAATGGATATCCATTTCTAAAGCGTTTTTGTCCTTTTTACATGAACAAGGACATATAATCTTATTGTTATGTTGACAGCACATGTATTTAAAATTCAATTCTATCTTATTGTAGTGGTGTAACCAAATCAATATCTGTGTGTAATGCGCATATTTTAGATGAGGAATATGTTTAACAAAATATTTTTACAAAATACTTCTCCTCCCATATATGGCTAGAGGTTGGCTGACCATATTTCAACTTGAATAAGTGACACGTTTGATCAATACATGTGTCATTATTGTTATTCCAAAACAATCTAAACATATCTTAAAACATCAATGGCATATGTATTTCTCATGTGTATCTTTTAAATGTTAAAGATATACACCATAGCTATAGTTAAAGGGACAGTCAAGTCCAAAAAGATGATTCATGATTTAAATAGGGCATGCGCGTTTAACCAACTTCCTAATTAACTTTTATTCAACATTTAGCTTTGTTCTCTTGTTACTGTTATTTGAAAGGTAAATAGAGGAGGTTCATATGCTAAGTTCTTCGACCTTGAAGACTGCCTCTAATGTTTTACAAATATTAACTACTATAAGGCATTAGTTCACATGTTTCATATAGATAACATTGAGATCATGCACGTAAAGTGACCTAGGAGTGAGCATTGATTGGCTAAACTGAATGTCTGTCAAAAGAACAGAAATAATGGGGCAGTCAGCAGAAGCTTAGATACAAGATAATAACAGAAGTAAAATGTATATTAATATATAACTGTGTTTGTTGTTAAAAAATGAGTAATGTGTAATAAAGGGATTATCTATATTTTTGAAAATTCAATTTCTGGGGTTGACTGTCCCTTTAACATATAATATCTAACACATCCCTATTTTACTAATGCATCTCCTAGCATTAATTTTCTTTTAAAGGGACAGGAAACACAATAATCCAAATATTTAAATTTATTGTAACAATATATTTCAAATTGAAATGTCGTACATAATCGTGTAACCAATATTGATTTAATTTGTAATTAAAACATGCTGCTTGCTAAATAGTTTAGTTATAAATCCTCTGCTTCTAATGAAATATCTCCTTATTTTTGATAATGTATTATATTTTATAGCTCACAGTATTTCGTTATCTATCGTGACATTCCTAGATAGCAATATAGACACATACTAGTTAATAAAATATAAATACGTTTCTTATTGATATGCCAAGCTATCAACTGAGTCCTTGTATTGGCTGCAGTTTTTCAGCGATCTCGGATGTGCCATGTTGCTTAAGACGTCACCTGCCAGGCTGTCCAATGATTCCTTGTATTGACTGACGTTTTTACGCGATCAAGAATGTGCCTTTTATTGGATTGCGTTTTTACGTGATCAAGGATGCGCCTTTCATTGGATTGCGTTTTTACCAGATCAAGGATGCGCCTTTAATTGGATTGCGTTTTTACGTGATCAAGGATGCGCCTTTTATTGGATTGCGTTCTTACGTGATCAAGGATGCGCCATGTTAATTAAGACGTTACATGCAAAGGTGTAAAAAACGTCTGATTGTATTACGTAGTCCCGCAATATTTGTTTGGGCACGTTACACACGTTTGTAAATGAGAAGACAAGTTTAAAACCATGGCGAATATGGATTGTGTGCATCATGTAACATTGTTGACCCATAGCTGATAAAGAACACTACATTCTCTTTTGCTGGATGTCTGGTTGAATAAACGAATGAAAGTAAAATGTTTTCATGCATAAGATATTTCGAGGCAAGTGCAAATCTCTATAGTCCATCTTGTTTAATATGTTTGTCAACAATATGTTCCTTTTTATGATAAATGACTGTGTTGTGTTTAATTTTCAAGATATCGAATTCATAAATATGCGCTATTGTATTAGAATAAAGTAATCAATATGCAGATGACGACTTCTTCTAAATGTTATTTCGTCGTATATTTTATTAAAGGTTCATTAGACACTCACATTAAAAACCAACATTTTTTTTTTGGTCTCTAGTTATATAGTCCATTGTTTACCAAATACATGTCTACTTTTGCTTATGTTCAAATAGAATTTAAGTAATTTTCATACTCCTTGCCAAGCCTCAAAGTTTCATGTGAGTACCATCTCCAGCTTTCTCCTGTTTGTGTAAAGGGTCTTTTCATATGTTAATGATGGGGTATTGTCTTGTGTTATGGTTGTAATGGGGTTTCCATCTATATTTTCAATAGAGATAACCCGATTTTCTTTGAAAGTGTTTAAAGCTTTTTAATATTGATTTTGATATCAGTATATGTTAATCTTGTTGTTTCTAGTAGTGTCTATTACATGCACTTCTGTTTAAAAGATTGTATAGTGTCCCTTTAATGCAAATGTTGATTTTTGTATCATGTATGAGTTCCACATTGGTTAATCTCCAAATATATTATTGTTAGCATATTTATTTTTTGGTCACTCCTAAAAGGACTTTAAACCATATTCATTGTTAAAACAAATGTCTTTCTAAAAACAAACAAACACAATAATGTCTCTTTAAGAAAATATACTTTATTTAACACATCAATAGAAATCTTTTGGCAATATTTCTTGTTTAAACAAGTACATGTAGATATACCAACAATCACCAAATATTATTTGTTAGCCTATGTAATTTTTTTAAAGGGACATTCTAGAAAACAAATAATGTTTTGCATTAAAAAAAGCAAATTTTGTAATATCAATGATATCAAAAGTTTCTCAGCAATTAATCATTTTTCTGTGGTTATTTTTATTTGCTAGCTAAACCTATGAGGTTCATGTGCTCATTTCTTAGAGCTTAAAGAGTGCATGTAATCAGAATGCAATTTGACCACTAGAGGGCATTTTGAGAGCATTTGTATATAGAAAACCTTGAGCTCATACAGGATATTTACCATGTATTGATCATTGATTGTCTAAAATGTTGTTATGTCAGAACAACAAATAAGTGGTCATTTTTCATAGGCATAGATACAAGGGTAAGCACATAAGTCACACGTATTTCTCCATGTTTTTTGGTTTCAAACTTGATAATGCGTAATACAGTGTTTTCTTTGTAATCAATAATGTTCTGACTGTCCCTTTAAGCTGTGTTATTGGCATTCAAACAGTAATATGCCATCATGGATAATTGTAATGGTAATTTTGTTTGAGATTAGGGAAACAGTTTGGACATCACATCACAGAAACCAATCAATATCATGAACAAGGATAGGTATGTGATGATGTGGTGTCCACACACTTCTAACCCACACTCTGCAAACAATCTCCCTCCATGGACCCGGTCCCATAGAAGTAGATTATATACAGAGTGTGGTCCACAAGTGTATGAAAACCACATCATCACATACCTATCCTTTACACATTAAATAAAAACGAAATAAACATGACAAAAAATACTTACTTCCTCTTCCTTCCCCTCTTCCCACGAGGCTGAGGCTCTGGGAGGGGCAACTGCCGCCTCCGACGAGTTCTCATTGGAGATGTTGTGGGAAGAGTGGAAGGAAGAGTACAGGGATGACCAAGGTGAGGAGGAGGAGATGGCCCGGCAGGAGAAGATGGCCTGGCAGGAGAAGATGGCCCGGCAGGAGAAGATGGCCCGGCAGGAGAAGATGGCCCGGCAGGAGAAGATGGACCGGCAGGAGCAGATGGACCGGCAGGAGCAGATGGACCGGCAGGAGCAGATGGACCAGCAGGAGGCCCAGCAGATGGCAGCCCAGGAGCAGGAGGCCCAGCAGATGGCGGCCCAGGAGCAGGAGGCCCAGCAGGAGGCGGCCCAGGAGCAGGAGGCCCAGCAGGAGGCGGCCCAAGGAGCAGGAGGCCCAGCAGGAGGCAGACCAGCAGGAGGCAGACCAGCATGCGCCTCCCGGAAGAAATTAAACATCTCTTGTTGGAGTCGAAAACTTCTGTTTTGGCCTTCTTCTATTCGAGTAAGGAGGTGTATGATTTGGGTTTGGCCTTCAACGATTTGTGTTTGGCCTTCAATAATTCTATTTCTGCCTTCTATATTTTGGATCCGGGAGGTACGCATCTGGTCAATGTCTAGTAGAACCCGCACCTCAGCTATTTCCTCTTGTTGTGCACGGCGGGGTGCCCATGCACGGCAGCCTGCTGGTGCACGGCGGCCTGCTGGTGCTTGAGGGGCCTCTTCCTCTGCTTCCGCGGCCTCTTCGTCAAGGGGGGTCTCTTCGTAACGGGGGGCCTCTTCGTCAAGGGGGGCCTCTTCATCAAGGGGGGCCTCTTCCCTCTGAGGTGGAGATTCATCCCCACCACTCTCATACCGGGGAAAAGGAGGAGCCTGTAGTTGCTGTGCTGCTTCCTCCCCAGACTCTGTATATTTGAAAAAGAAAGAAATGTATATATTAGCATATTTCCAAATAAAGCTTTTAATTATTTAGCTTAAGATACAATTACAAATGCAGCCTCATTAATCCACTTTGAAATCTAACAATCAATATGATTTCTGCATGTTCAAAACCGTGTTTGTGATATCTCTGGTCAATCTGAATGTTTTAGCGTTTGTTTTCAGGCTGTTTAAATGCACACCTAACCTATAGACTAGATACTAATGTAACCGCAAAGTAATTGTGAATGCATTTACGCAATAATGTGTTAAACAGCGTAATAGCATTAATCTTATCCTTAAAGGGACATGAAACCCAATGTTTTTTTCTTTCCTGATTTAGAAAGAGCATACAATTATAATCAACTTTCTAATTTACTTCTATTATCTAATTTGCTTCATTCTCTTGATATTCTTTGCTGAAAAGCATATCTAGATATGCTTAGTAGCTGCTGATTGGTAGCTGCACATAGCTGCCTCCTGTGATTGGTTCACCGTGTGCATGGCTATTTCTTCATTAAAGTATATCTAAAGAATGAAGCAAAATAGGTAATATAAGTAAATTTGAATGTTTAAAATTGTATTCTCTACCTTAATCATGAAAGGAAATGTTTGCGTATAGTGTCCCTTGAAATACATTCGGATGTTAATTTATTCTTAAATGAGCTTACCGTCAGATGAGAGTGGCAGGTTCCCGGTATCGATTCCTCCAATACCGACTATATCCACCTCGGAGATGCTGGGACGCAACATTTCCTCCCATTGGCAGTACTCAAATATCAGTGCAGGGCCGCCACCGGTTCCTGCGGCATGTTGGGACTCCCGGGTTAACTTTTTCTTAAGATCCATCTTGCAGTCCCGGTAGCGATGTTTCAGAGTCCATATCTCTATTCTGTCCACCCACTGCATTGACTGAATCCCTTATCTCTTGCCAGAGCTTCCTCTTCTCACTCGGGGTGGTCTCCTGATGCTGCAGCCTCCTATACCTGCCCATATAGGCTTCTACGAGGGCCTTCTTCTCCTCCATAGAAAACCTCGCCTCCCTAGTCGCCTTGGCCTTCCCCTGTGACGATGCCCTCTGTTTCCCGGACTGTGAAGACCTACTCTGTCCGCCACTGGGCCCAGCCACTTGTTCATCTTGAACCAAGTGGCTGGGTCCACACACCACTTCCACCCCCGCTTCCTGCCCCCCTTCCTGCCCCCCTTCCTGTCCTGTTCCTCTCCCCCTCCCTCTCCTCCCCCCTCTACCTCTCCCCTGCCTGCCCTCCATCTCTTCCCTAAACTAAACCCCAAATAAGCACACAAAAAGTGAGTGTGATCAAATGAAAGGGGGTCAAAATAAAGAACTAAAAAGACAAAAAAAGTGCTGAAAGTGTGAAAGGGATATAAATAAAAGAGGGTAAGGAGTATTTAAATAAACAAAATGAAGAAGACTAAAAGGAGGATATGTAAACTAAATGTAACTAGGGGATGGGGATGGGATGGGGATGGGGGATGGGATAAGAGTAAATGGGATGAAAGGGAATGGGACTACAGGGAATGGGGTATGGAGTGTAGTATGAGAGGGTATGGGGTATGGAGTGTATGTAGTGTTATTGATAAGTGTATGTATGTATTGAATGTGTTTGCGTGTAAATGTGTTAAGTGTACAGAAAAAGCACTCGCACACTCAGCCAAACCAACTGTCGCTCACTAACTCACACTACCACTAACTCACACTACCACTAACTGACTCTCTCACACTACCACTAACTCTCTAACTCACACTACCTCTCTAACTCACACTACCACTAACTCTCAATAACTCACACTACCACTAACTCTCAATAACTCACACTACCACTAACTCTCAATAACTCACACTACCACTAACTGACTCTCTCACACTACCACTAACTCTCATTAACTCACTCACGATAACACTAACTGACTCTCTCACACTAACACTAACTCACTCACAATAATGCACTAAATCTCAAATCTCCAATCTCCAAAAAAACAACAGCAACACAGTCAAAGAAGCCATGCTTGTGTGGTGCTTATATACCCTGTGTAAATGTTTAATGATGTACCGGTTTGCGTTGTAAATTGTGTTCAGGTGTACTTTATTAGTAATTAGTATTTGTGCAATGTGTATTAGGTGTGTGAATTTGCGCATGCTCATTTCGAGTTAGTATTTGTGGAATGTGTAGAATGCGATGATGTCATAGTGCTCGTTTTGTCTAACATTGTCCCATCGTATTATGTGTAAATGTTAATTTGCGATGGTGTCGTATTAGTGAAGTGTTGTATATGTATGTTTGTCATAATATATAGTAATATTGAATGCGAGTATTTTGCTAGTGTATGATTGTGCATTTATTTTTCCTTGTTGTTATTTTCCGTATTTCCACATCTTAAATGATATGCGTTTTCCCTGTATTTTATGTTATTAATTTTCCCCCGCTTCTGAATGTGTAATGCTTATGTGCTTTGTTCTGTGATTGTTGTTGTGACATTTGCGGTGTGTTATTGTTGTGCATTATGTGGTATACGTCATATGACCGAGCTGTGCGTATTTCTTGCGAGATTGAGTGTTAGGTGAAAAAAGCGTGTTTGTTTGATTTTCCATTGATCTCTATGGGAGACTGTCTAAATGGGAGACTCTAAATACCCGCGTTAAAAAACTCCGTGCGTTAGACATAAACCATGCGTAGCTAACGCACCCCATCTACCGCCAAACTCTAAATCTAGCCGTAAATTAATTAAATTTTAAAAAAAAACTAACCCTACTAAAAAAAATTGAAGTGACAGTAAAGTAAAGAAAAATCTTTCATGATTTAAATAGGGCATGTAATTTTAAACAACTTTCCAATTTACTTTTATTACCAATTTTGCATTGTACTTTTTGGATTCTTAGTTAAAAGGTAAATCTAGGAGGTTCATGTGCTAATTTTTTAGACCTTTAAGACTGCCTCTAATCTGAAAGCATTTTGACAGTTTGTCACCACTAGAGGGCATTAGTTCATGTGTTTCATATAGATAACATTGAGCTCAGGCATGTGAAGCTCCTAGGTATTAACACTGATTGGCTAAAAATGCAAGTCTGTCAAAAGAACTGAAATAAGGGTACAGTTTGCAGAGGCTTAGAAACAAGGTAATTACAGAGGTAAAAAGTATAGTATTATAATTGTGTTGGTTATGCAAAATTGGGGAATGGGTAATAAAGGGATTATCTACCTTTTTAAACAACAAAAATTCTGGTGTTTACTGTCCCTTTAAGGGCTATTGGTAGTTTATTGTAGGCTAGGTGTTTTTATGTTGGGGGGGGCTTTTTTATTTTGATAGGGCTATTAGATTAGGTGTAATTGGTTTTATTTTGGATAATTTGGTTTGTTATTTTTTGTAATTTAGTATTTTGTAATTTTTGTAAAAATAGATTTAAATCTATATGAAACACATGAAGTAACGCCCTCTATTTACAATCTATTTACTGAGATCTATAACTCTAATTGGAAATTAAACTAACATTTCCAGGTATGTTTATGAAAGAGAACTGTGTAACACATTTTAAGATGCCATCTTAGAAAAAAGAAAAACAAAAGTAATGTCACATAAAGTACCTAAAGAAACATCTTAATACATGATGTAATATTTACAAAAATGAATTGAAAGCTTATCTATGAAAATTGTATCCTGATTCTAAAAAATATATACCTAGGTAGACTCAGGAGGTTCTGATTGGTGGCTGCACATACAGTTCATGCCTTATGTTATTGGCTCACTCATTTGCGTTGCTGGTTCTTCAACAATGGATACCAAGAGAATAAAGCAAATTAGATAATAGAAGTATATTGGAAAATTGTTTAAAACATTATTATTTATCCGGATTATGAAAGAAACATTTTGTTTTTATATTTATTTTTATTGAGAAATATCAAAACATTGTAATACAACTTACAAATGGTAAATGATACAGTCGTCCAATTAGAGATAACATATCAAAACAACATGATCAAATTACATAATAAAATAAAAAATGCATCTACATTGTCTTGACCCCTTCAGAATCTGAGTGTGCTCTGTTGCTCTTGAGCTAGCATATTAGGAGAACCTCAAATGAGTTTTTAATTTTTATTTAAGCATACAGGGTGTGTTGTATTTACCAATCTTGCACACAAAGTTTTCTTTAAAGGGACATAATACTCATATGGTAAATCACTTGAAACTGATGTAGTATAACTGTAAAAAGCTGACAGGAAAATATCACCTGAGTATCTCTATGTAAAAAAGGAAGATATTTTACCTCACAATTTCCTCAGCTCAGCAGAGTAAGGGGGCCAATTTATCAAAGGTCTTGCGGACCTGATCCGACAGTGCGGATCAGCAATACGCTCTCCGTATTCAGCATTGCACCAGCAGCTCACAAGAGCTGCTGGTGCAACGCCACCCCCTGCTGACTCACGGCCAATTGGACGCTAGCAGGGAGGTGTCAATTCCGGCGATTCCTGTCTTCCTGTTCAGAGCAGGCGGACAGGGTTATGGAGCAGCAGTCTTTAGACCGCTGCTTCATAACTGCTGTTTCTGGTGAGTCTGAAGACTCGCCAGAAACATGGGCTCACAAGCTCCATACGGAGCTTGATAAATGGGCTCCTTATACTCAACTGCTGCTCAGCTGCAGGTAAAAAAAAATAATAATTAAGGAATGAACAGCAGCCAATCAGCATCAACAGTGCTGAGGCCATGAACTCTTTTACTGTGATTTCATGAGATTTGACTTAACTCTCATGAGATTTCATTGTAAACTTCCTTAAGCTGAATAGGGAAATAAGAGTGCATGTAAGCTTGCTCCTTCCTCTGTCCTGGGACAGACATACTGATTTGTTGCTTAGAAGTCCTTTACAATGGGATGTGGCTACTGAGAAACTTTTGAGGTAAAATATCTTTCTTTTTTACATAGAGATGTTCAGGTGATATTTTCTAGTCAGCTTTTTACAGCTATACTGCATCACTTTCTAATGAAGGGGGTAGAGGGGAAGACTGATAGCAGCCTTAAGTAGGAAAATATAATAACCAACTGTGTTTCTCAATACCATTTATGTTCCTTTTGGGTTAGGGTTTGTCTGCGAAGTCACACTATTAAAACACAACTCATCATGATGAGTTTGCCAATCTATGCGTCCAGGAGAATGAGGAGCTGGAAAGGGGAACGAGAGATAGGGCAAGAGACAAAGAGGAGCTAATAGTCTAAAGAAAGATAGTGGAAGAGGGTGAGGAAAGAGGAAAGGGGAAAGAGAAGAGAGAAAAAAAAATAATTTATAAATAATGTGTATAGCATTAAATAGTAGTCATTTTTGTGTGGTGTCACTTGGGGTCCATCCATACTACTGGATATTTATCCAGTCATACTAGGTCCTCCAGTAAACGTCCATCCTATCTTGTTCCTTAGCAACAAATCTTTCCAATTTTGCAAAATAATTTTCTAAATTACACACACTATTAAGATTAGGTGGCTCTGGATACTTCCATGCTCTCGCTAGGCAGAGTTTAACTGCTGCTAGTATATAAATCATGATTCTTCTAGTGGGAACTGGGATATCACCAACGAATATGTACAATAGGGCCAGTTGCGGGAAAGAGGTATATCAATATTCAAAGATTGTAACAGCACTCTGATGTCCCGCCAAAGCGTTACCAATGTTGGGCAGGACCACCAGATATGCAGATCTGAGCATGTTCTCCAGCACTGGGAAGAGCCACTATTAAACATACTAGCAATCCTCATGGGTACTCTATGCTATTTCAAAAGCACCTTCATGTATACTTCCATATCCGTCACACAGTGTAGAGTTTTTGTTAGGGATATTGCCTTACTAAGATCTTGTTCCAATATTACTATGTTAAGTTCACTCCCCCAAGCCTTTATCTGCCACGGGAGTCCCTTAGAGTGATCTTCCAATAGAGTATCATAGTGGAACTTAAGTGGTCTAATCTTGCTCCTGCCTTTTACCCATCTCTCTTCCCATTTAGTAACCTCTCTTAGGTCTTTTTTAAGAAACCCCATGATTTAATTAGGCTCAATATCCTAAAACACTTGAAACTCACTCAAAACTGTACCACAGGGGGCTCGAACTCAAGTTAGTAGTTGAGAGAGGAGCACTGCTAAGAGTCCCATTTAAATATAAATATGAGACTTGGATTTTACCCAGAATTCTCTAATACTCCTTGTGGATGCTCTGGAAATCCCACAGAAGACCTCTCAATGCATGAATAGGTGATGGATGTGGTGATATGTCCGAATAATGGCGAAGGTCATGCCATAGATCAATGTTCTGCTTAACTATGGGGTTATTAATCTGTTAAGCTAAAGATTTATGTTTTGGAACCCAGATGACCTCAGCTTTCACGCTGCGCTGCTCTAGCCATTGCAAGGGGCGTGGTGTCTCCTTCCCTGCTCGTTGCCTAGGGCTGTGTCAGGTTCGGAGGCGTGTGGCGCTGATGTCATCACCGCACTCTCCTCTCTCTGATGCCGGTCTGGCGCGAATTCTGCGCATATGTAAGTTTCTCAGTATAATCTATCACTGCCCAAGTATAGGTGTTATTTTGTGTGCTCCTGGGAGTGATAGATCATTTTTACTCAGATATACTGCTGCTGAACTCTGCTTGCCTGACTACTCTGCCTGTTAACCCATAAATTGCTGGATTGATATACTTCTGCTGAACTCTGCTTGCCTGACTACTCTGCCTGTTCAACCCTAAATTGCTGGATTGATATACTGCTGCTGAACTTTGCTTGCCTGACTACTCTGCCTGTTATCCCCTAAATTGTTGGACTGCTTTACTGTTGCCAAACCCTGCCTGCCTAACCATTCTAGTGGATTACCCTTGGACTGCTTTAAAGTTGCCAAACCCTGCCTGCTTGACCATTCTAGTGGTTTACCTTTGGACTGCTTTTCCATTGCCAGACCCTGTCTGCCTTACCCTTCTTGTGGTTTACCCCTGATCTACCTTTCTCTAATTTCCTGCCTGTTCCCGCCGAAGACAATCTTCCCTGTGGTGAGTGCCATTTACCTCATCATGCAAACTTTCTCTGCTCTGGGTTATTCCCTATCATTCCGGCTCGACACCGGGATAAGAAGACTACTGGCCGAGTTTGGTCTGATAGTGGAATATCCCATGAGCATTACATTATACTTGGGCCATGGAGCCAGATGAGGTGGCAAGAGCAGTTTATCTTCAGGGACAGATGTTTGGAACCCATACCACACAGTTGCAGAGTATGGATTCCAAACTAGAGGCTATAACTGCTCAACTCTCTTCACTAGTTACAGCCAGGAATACCGCTCCTGTTGTTGTACCACCAGTCTCTGCTCCAAGTACTGCAGTTCTTCTAGAAGTATACCCCAGATACCATTGCCTGACAAGTATGAAGGTACTACTGATTGCAGGGGTTTTCTTAACCAATGCAGGCTGCACTTCTGCAATTATCCTCACACCTTTCAGTCTCACCAGTCAAGGGTCACCTTTATCATTTCCTTACTGAAAGACAAGGCTCTGGCCTGGGTCTCTCCACTTTTGGAACAGAATACTCCACTCTTGAATGAGGCTGATGCGTTCCTTTCTGCACTTACTTCTGTGTTTGGGACTTCTGGCTGTACTTCTGCTGCAGAATTTTCTCTCCTAGAGTTTCGCCAGGGAAATAGAACTGTGGCACAATTTGCCATCGAGTTTCACACCTTGGCACTAGAGACCAGTTGGGATGGCAGTGCCCTCAAGGCAGCCTTTAGGAGGGGTCTGCATGAACGCATCAAAGATAAACTTACTTATTGTGATATTCCCTCTTCTTTGGATGACTTTATAACACTTTGTGTAAGTCTAGACTCTCGCTTCCAGGAGAGACAAGCTGAGAGAGACAGAACTTGGTGAATCCTTCCCTTCCGTCCTTCTATTCGCCCGGTTTCTGCAGTGACCTCTACCACTTCTACTTCTCCAGCCACCCCTGTAGAGGAACCCATGGATCTTTCCTCCTTCAAACCCTCAGGGGGATATTTATCAAGCCATGAACCTGCAAATACGCCGGAATTCTGCAGCGTATTTGTGGCAAGCTTGATCCGACCTAGTTATCAAAGCCTACAGACTGGCAAAAGTTGACATTTGTGACGTAACATACGATCTGCCGGTCTCAATCCGACGCAGATCGATGCTTACGTCATTACAGATGTTCCAAATACACATTCGCCTCTATTTGACACTTTTTAAAGTTATCAAATAGTTAACAGATACGCTCATGGCTATTCCGACGCATCGTACCTGGTTTTCAATCTGCAAAACTGGAGGCCGCAGATGCCATAGATATCAATAGGAGTATGAAAGCACTGAAAGCTTATGTTCGATGCTGCCAGATATCCCATTGATTTCTATGGTAGAAAACAAGTTACACCTAACACCCTAACATAAGCCCAGAGTCTAAACACTCCTAATCTGTTGCCCTGACATCGCCACAATCTAAATAAAATGTATTAACCCCTATTCCACCGCTCCCCGACCCCAGCGCAAACCTAAATAAAAAAAATTAACCCCTATCCCGCAGCTCTGGACCCCGCCGCCACTTAATAAATGTATTAACCCCTAAACCTCTGGCCTCCCACATCACTACCATTAACTAAACCTATTAATCACTAAACCGGCAGCCCCCCACATTGCCATAAACTAAATAAGGCTATTAACCCCTAAACCTAACAACCCACTAACTTTACATTAAAATTACAACATCCCTATCTTAAAATAAATTTAAACTTACCTGTAGAATTAAAATAAACTAATTTTAAACGATTAATTAACCTACCCTAACTATTATACTAAAATTACATTATACTAGAAATTAAATTAACTAAATGACATATTAACAAAACCCTAACCCTACTCAAATTATTTAAATATACTTTTAAACATTATTAAAAATTACTAAATTACAAAAAAAAACAAACGCTGTTACAAAAAATAAAAAAAACACTAAATTACGAAAACAAACAAACCACATTATCAAAAATAAAAAAAAGATTTACACCTAATGTTATAGCCCTATCAAAATAAAAAAGCCCCCCCAAAATAAACCCCCCCCCAGCCTATAATAAACTACCAATGGCCCTTAAAAGGGCCTTTTGCAGAGCATTAGCCAAAAGAAATCAGCTCTTTTACCTGTAAAAAAAAAAATACAAACACACCACAACAGTAAAACCCACCACCCAACCAACCCCCCCAAATAAAAACCCTATCTAAAAAACCTAAGCTCCCCATTGCCCTAAAAAGGGCATTTGTATGGGTATTGTCCTTAAAAGGGCATTTAGCTCTTTTACCTGCCCAGACCCTAATCTAAAAATAAAACCCACACAAAAAACCTTAAATAAACCTAACACTAACTCCTGACGATCCACTTGCAATTATTGAAGTCCCGCTTGAAGGATCCATCCCGCCGGCAAGAAGTCTTCATCCAGGCGGCAAGAAGACTTCATCCAGGGGGTCTCTTCCATCTTCATCCAGCTGACGAAGTCCTCATCCAGACGGCAAGAAGTCTTCATCCAAGGCAGCCTTTCTTCTTCATCTATCCGGCGCACCTCTTCAATACGCTCGCTGCCATAAACTGGAACTTGAATGCAAGTGACGTCATCCAAGGTGGCATCCCTTGCATTCTTATTGGCTGAAAGGTTCCAATCAGCCAATTGGATTTAAAGGGACAGTAAACCTTAAAAATAATGTTATATAATTCTGCACATAGTGCAGAATTATATAACATTATATTAGCCAAACTTTGTAAATCATAATATTTCCTTTTTATTTTTTAAAAATACCGCTGTTTTACAGACCCGCTCTCTGTACTCTGCTGAGCGGGTCTGTTGTTTTTACTGAGCGCATCGGGCCAGCTGTATAGTCACAGCCCGGCCCGACCGCGCCATTAGACACAGTGCAGCTCGCTCCTGCTGAAGGACAGAGCGGGAGCGAGCTGCACTGTGTCTAATGGCGCGGTCGGCCGGGCTGTGACTATACAGCTGGCCCGATGGGCTCAGTAAAAACAACAGACCCGCTCAGCAGAGTACAGAGAGAGGGTCTGTAAAACAGCGGTATTTTTAAAAAATAAAAAGGAAATATTATGATTTACAAAGTTTGGCTAATATAATGTTATATAATTCTGCACTATGTGCAGAATTATATAACATTATTTTTAAGGTTTACTGACCCTTTAAGCAGTTTTCATCCTATTGGTGGTTCCAATCAGCCAATAGAATTGAGCTCTCATCCTATTGGCTGATTGGAACAGCCAAATAGGATGAGAGCTGCTCAAATCCTATTGGCTAATTGGAAAAGCCAATAGGATTTTAGCAGCTCTAATACTATTGGATGATTGGAACATTTCAGCCAATAGGAATGCAAGGGATGCCATCTTGGATGACGTCACTTGCATTCACGTTCCTTTTTACGGCGGCGACTGTATTGAAGAGGATGCTCCGTGCCGGATGTCTTCAGGATGGACCCGCTCCGCGCCAGATGGATGAAGATAGAAGATGCAGTCTGGATGAGGACTTTGCTGGCTGGACGAAGATGGAAGAGGCCGTCCGGATAAAGACTTCTTGCTGCCTGGATGAAGACTTCTTGCCGGCTGGATGGATCCTTCAAGCGGAACTTCAATAACTGTAAGTGGATCGTCTGGGGTTAACTGGGCAGTTAAAAGGCAATGCCCATACAAATGCGCTTTTCAGGGCAATGGGGAGCTTAGGTTTTTTAGATATGGTTTTTATCTGGAGGGGTTGGTTGGTTGGGTGGTGGCTTTTACTGTTGGGGTGTGTTTGTATTTTTTTTTTACAGGTAAAAGAGCTGAGTTCTTTGGGGCAATGTCCCGCAAAAGGCCCTTGCCATTGGTAGTTTATTGTAGGCTGGGGGGGGGGGGTATTTTGATAGGGCTATTAGATTAGGTGTAATTCTTTTTTATTTTTGATAATGTGTTTTTTTTTTCTCGCAATTTAGTGTTTTTTATTTTTTGTAACTTAGCGTTTATTTTTTGTGCAATTTAGTAATTTTTAAAAATGTTTAATAGTATATTAAAATAATTTTAGCAGGGTTATGGGTTTTTTAATATGTCATTTAGTTAATTTAATTGCTAGTTTAATGTAATTTTAGTATAATAGTTAGGATAGGTTAATTAAGAGTTTAAAATTAGTTTATTTTAATTCTACAGGTATGTTTAAATTTATTTTAAGATAGGGATGTTGTAATTTTAATGTAAAGTTAGTGGGTTGTTAGGTTTAGGGGTTAATAGCTTAATTTAGTTTATGGCGATGTGGGGGGCTGGCGGTTTAGGGGTTAATAGGTTTAGTTAATGGTAGTGATGTGGGAGGTCAGAGGTTTAGGGGTTAATACGTTTATTTAGTGGTGGCGGGGTCCGGGAGCAGCGGGATAAGGGTTAATACATTTTATTAAAGTTGTGGCGGGGTCCGGGAGCGGTGGCATAGGGGTTAAACATTTTAGTATAGTGGCGGCGTTTAGTGACAGGGTTAAAATAAATTTGGTAAAAAGCTGAATAGACGCGAGATCGATGACTGCTAGTTAACAACAGTCCGATGCTCATTGCCCCGTACTTGGTGCGCATCTTTTTGCCAGCTTTTTTTATAAACATGGACAGCGTGTTCAGGTCTGTGGCCGCGATGTTAGGCGAGCGTATTGGTGCCGGTGAATGCAGCATAGTTGAGGCTTTAATAAATATCCCCCTCAGAGTCTGAAAGACAGAGAAGAAGGAGATTGAGACAATGCTTTTATTGTGGTTCTAACTCCCACCAACTAAAGAACTGTGACATTCAGCCAGGAAAAGTCAATGCTTAGGGGATAACAGCGGGGTACCTCTTAGCATAATCTCTACTAAATCACCTCACTCCTCTCAGATTCTGGTGCCTGTTACCCTTACCTTCCTTCAGAATACTGTCCACACTCAAGCCTTCATTGATTCAGGGGCAGCTGGAAATTTTCTGGATCACCATTTTATGATTCAAGCTGGCTTACCTCTTCTACAGAAAAGACATTGTCTCAAAATAACTACTCTGGATGGCACCACCCTTGGTTCAGGGTTGATCCATTTTGAGTCAGAACCCCTGACCCTGACTGTGGAAGTCCTTCATATCGAACAGCTGCAGATCGAGGTCATTCATTCCCCAGCTCAGCCTGTCAACCTTGGTCTTCCTTGGCTTCCGATACACAATCCACAGTTCGATTGGGCTGAAGGACAACTGGCCTCCTGGGGTACCTCCTGTTTCAACTCCTGCCTTGCTAAAGTCACTCTTTTGCTCCGCATCCCCATAGCCAGTATACAGACTCTTCCAAACCTTCCGTCAGTATATGCAAACTTCTCAGATGTGTTTAAGAAAAAAGCAGCCAACGTGCTGGCACCCCACCGCCCTTATGACTGCAAAATCTACCTCTTTCCCGGAGCCCCACTTCCTAAAGGAAGGACTTATCCACTCTCCAAAGCTGAAACCAAATCAATGGAGGAGTACATCCAAGAGAACCTAGCTAAAGGTTTAATTCACCCTTCCTCCTCTGCTGCTGGGGCAGGCTTCTTTTTCATCAGTAAGAAGGATGGTGGACTCAGACCCTGCATCGAGTACAGGGCCTTGAGCAACATAACTATCAAGAATTGCTATCCTATTCCTTTAATCACTGAACTGTATGACTCACTCCAGGATGCTCGCTTCTTCACCAAGCTAGACTTACGTGGGGCATACAATCTGATTTGTATCTTCCCAGGCCACGAATGGAAGACCACCTTAAACACAAGATCTGGGCATTACAAATACCTTGTAATGACCTTTGGGCTGTGTAATGCCCCTGCAGTCTTCCAGGCACTTGTCAACGATGTCTTCCGTGACCTCCTCAACCTGTAAGGCAGCTGAAAGGTTAATGCAATAGCAAATCTGTATGGGTTAATTTGGATCTCAACTGCAGAGTAGTTATTAGGAAAGAAGAACTGAGAAATGTTGGAAAATCTCCTGATTAATTGGTTACAGGAGGAGTTGTGAACACACCTGTATGCCTGTATACTTGTTAGTCAGTGGGAACTGTTTGACAGAAAATGTAATAGTCTGTTAACAAGTTGTATTATTAATGTAGAGAATGGTAGCACTTTAAGTTGATAAGGAAACGTTTATGCACGTTGCTTGTGAGAGTGCTTTGATAGAGGAGAGCCGCTCCTTGAAGCTGCAGTGTTCGTTTGACTGAGAGAGCGGAGCGGAGTGATTGTGACGTCACTCCGTGGGAGTGTGCGTCTGGTCCAATAGGAATCGTGAGATTGCTGACAGGCAGAGAGAGGGGAGAACGGTCAATGCTCTCTAATCCGGAACCGCTGCAAACCAATGATATAATGCGGTTTTACCAGTTGAAAGGTAATGTTTGAGATGTACAAATGTCCAGCAATAGTTTCCTGGTAACACAATCGTTTAGGGGTTCTCCTGGTTCCCACCGGTTGATGAAGTGGGAGATGATAAATGGAAATCCAATGTAGTGTTTTATCTCAGTCCGAGATAGTTGCAACAGGATATGCAACTGTAAGATATTTATAGTCCAGTAACAGCAGGTTTAGGTCGAAGTTAAATACAGCTTATAAGCTGTGGAGCCAAGCTTTTAGTTGAGGAGGCTTGAGTCAGAACTAACTAAAGCTACACAAACTTAGAACTATTGGCAAGTAGCCAGGGGTATGATGGGAATTTATAGACTTCCCTTAAAGAGACAGGAACCCAGCTTAATACACTTGACAGCAGGTCCCCCCGTCAAAGGGGCTGCACCACAGCCATAGGAGCAGGCTTATCAGAGTGAAATTGATGAAAACGGGAGACCAAACGTGAAGCATCAAGATGAGAGGAAGGTTCCCAAGAATCATCCTCAGGGGGGAAACCCTTCCAGCGCACTAAATACTGCAAAGAACCCTTATTCCATCGAGAATCCAGGATGGCCTTAATTTCATAAATCTCCTCATTGCTGACGATTGGAGGTGGATTGTCGTCAGAAGTCTGCAGTCTGGTTGGATAGAAAGGTTTGAGGAGCGAGACATGAAATGTCGAATGTATGCGATAGGAAGGTGGTAGATCCAATTTGACAGCATTTTCATTAACAACAGCTGTTATCGCAAAAGGTTCAATGAACAATTGGGAGAACTTTTTGCAAGGTGTTTTTAGTTTGAGATGCTTAGTTGATAACCATACCTTATCACCTACTCTATAGTTAGGGGGGCTCCTTCTCTTGCCGTCATAGTAATGTTTTTGCCTCTCTTGTGCTGCCTTAATGTTGTCACGTAGTTGTGAAAAGGTATCTGAGAGTGTGTTGATGGTGTCATCAACATGCGGAGCAGTGGAAGGTGATTGAGTATACAACTGAAACACTGGATGGAACCCGTAGTTAGCGAAGAACGGAGAACATTTAGTGGATGCATTCTGTAGGTTATTGTAGGCGAACTCTGCAGTATATAAGTTATTCGACCAGTGGTTTTGATGGAAAGAACAATAACAGCGGATATACTGTTCTAACCACTGGTTAACCCTCTCTGTCTGGCCGTTTGTCTATGGATGGTAGGAAGTACTGCAGCGATGTTCTATTTTATGGATGGTGCAAAGTTCTTTCCAAAACCTTGACGTGAACTGGGTTCCACAATCTGTAATGACGATGTTCGGTATACCATGTAATCGGAACACTTTTTTTCATGAAGAGATAGGCTGTCTGCGAAGCAGTAGGGAGTTTTTTGTAGGGAATAAAATGTGCCATCTTCGTAAGAAGGTCCACCACTACTAATATGGTATTGTAATTGGATGATGGTGGTAAATCAGCAATAAAATCCATCCCTATCATAGTCCATGGGCGGTTAGGTATGGGAAGGGGCTTTAAGAACCCATAAGGACAAAATGTCTGTGGTTTTAAGGTCGCACAGACGTGACAGCAGTTGACAAAATCCTTAACATATAAGGCCATGTTAGGCCACCAGTAATTTCTTCCAATCAATTCTGTAGTTCTACCTATGCCAGGGTGCCCAGCTAGTGGAGAATCATGATGAATTGCAGTCAAACTACACCTGAGATTAGGTGGAACGTAAATCCTTTCTTCGTGATAGTACAAACCATCGTTGCCTTTATGAAGGATATCCATTTTTATGGAGTTATCTTGTTGTTGAGAAGAATAAATAACGTCAGAAGTTACTTGGGTAAGACCAAGGAAATGTTTTGGAGATAGTATTGTTTGTGGTGGAATATCATCAGAAGGAGGTATTAGAGATCTTGATAAAGCGTCAGCCTTCCCATTCTTTGAACCTGGACGGTAGGTAATATCGAAGTTGAATCTAGTAAAATATAGGCTCCATCTGAGTAGGCGAGTAGTGGTGTAGCGAATAGTTCGCCGGCGAATAGTTCATGGCGAACATAGCTTGTTCGCGTTCGCCACGGTGGGCGAACATATGCGATGTTCGATCCGCCCCCAATTCGTCATCATTGAGTAAACTTTGACCCTGTACCTCACAGTCAGCAGACACATTCCAGCCAATCAGCGGCAGACCCTCCCTCCCAGACCCTCCCACCTCCTGGACAGCATCATTTTAGATTCATTCGGAAGCTGTATTCTTAGTTAGAGGAGGGACAGTGTAGCTGCTGCTGATTTAATAGGGAAATTGATAGCTAGGCTAGTGTATTCAGTGTCCACTACAGTCCTGAAGGACTCATCTAATCTCTGCTGTAAGGACAGCACCCCAAAAAGCCCTTTTTAGGGCTAGAACATCAGTCTGATTTATTTTTTCCCTGTGTAATCTAATTGCAGTTGCCTGCCTGCCAGCGTGTGTGTCAGGCTCACAGTGTATACTGTACCCACTTGCCCAGTACCACCACTCATATCTGGTGTAACAGTAGTGTACATTTAAAAAAAAAAAAAACACTTTTTTGACTGTGAAATAATAGCAGACAGCTGCCAGTACCCAAGATGGCCGCCAATAAGGCAGATGGGGAGGGTTAGAGAGCTGTTTTGGGGGGGATCAGGGAGGTTGGGGGCTAAGGGGGGATGCTACACCACAGCATATGTAAATATGCTAAAAAAAAAACTTTTATTTTAGGACTGGCAGACTTTCTGCCAGTACTTAAGATGGCGGGGACAATTGTGGGGTGGGGGAGGGAAGGGAGCTGTTTGGGAGGGACCAGGGGGTCTGATGTGTCAGGTGGGAGGCTGATCTCTACACTAAAGCTAAAATTAACCCTGCAAGCTCCCTACAAACTACCTAATTAACCCCTTCACTGCTAGCCATAATACACGTGTGATGCGCAGCAGCATTTAGCGGCCTTCTAATTACCAGAAAGCAACGCCAAAGTCATATATGTCTGCTATTTCTGAAATAAGGGGATCCCAGAGAAGCATTTACAACCATTTGTGCCATAATTGCACAAGCTGTTTGTAAATAATTTCAGTGAGAAACCTAAAATTGCGAAAAAATTTAAGTTTTTTTTAAATTTGATCGCATTTGGCGGTGAAATGGTGGCATTAAATATACCAAAATGGGCCTAGATCAATACTTTGGGTTGTCTACTACACTAAACTTAAGCTAAAATTAACTCTACAAGCTCCCTACATGCTCCCTAATTAACCTCTTCACTGCTCGGCATAAAACATGTGTGGTGCACAGTGGCATTTAGCAGCCTTCTAATTAACAAAAAGCAATGCCAAAGCCATATAAGTCTGCTATTTCTGAACAAAGGGGATCTCAGAGAAGCATTTACAACCATTTATGCTATAATTGCATAAGTTGTTTGTAAATAATTTCTGTGAGAAACCTAAAGTTTGTGAAAAAGTGAAAAAAAATTTTTTATTTGATCGCATTTGGCGGTGAAATGGTGGCATGAAATATACCAAAATGGGCCTAGATCAGTACTTTGGGATGTCTTCTATAACAAAATATATACACGTCAAGGGATCTTCAGGTATTCCTGACAGATATCAGGGTTTCAATGTAACTAGCGCTCATTTTGAAAAAAAGTGGTTTTGAAATAGCAAAGTGCTTCTTGTATTTATTTCCCTAACTTGCAAAAAAGCAAAGAACATGTTAACATTGGGTATTTCTAAACTCAGGACAAAATTTAGAAACTATTTAGCATGGTTGTTTTTTGGTGGTTATAGATGTGTAACAGATTTTGGGGGTCAAAGTTAGAAAAAGTGTGTTTTTTCCATTTTTTCATCATATTTTATAATATTTTTAATAATAAATTATGAGATATGATGAAAATAACAGTATCTTTAGAAAGTCCATTTAGTGGCGAGAAAAACAGTATATAATATGTGTGGGTACAGTAAATGAGTAAGAGGAAAATTACAGCTAAACACAAACACAGCAGAAATGTAAAAATAGCCCTGGTCCTTAAGGGAAAGAAATTGAAAAATGGCCTTGGTCCTTTAGGGGTTAAAAAAAACTAGAAATTTGACTGTGAAATAATAGCAGTCAGTTTTCTTCACGCGTGTGCGTTTCAGTGCCTGCCAGGGCACAGTGTCACACCAGTGCAACTCATATCTGGTGTAACAGTAGTGTACATTTAAAAAAAAAAAAATACAATTTTGACTGTAATAGATTGAATAGCAGTTAGTTGTCTGCAAGCGTGTGTGTCAGGCCTACAGCGTCTACTCTGCCAACTTCTGCCAGTGCACAGTGCCACTCATATCTGTTGTCACAGTAGCTTGCACGCATAGTACCACTAATCGGAAAAAAATGACAGGCAGAGGCAGGCCACCCCGCAGGGGCCGTCGTGGTCATGGTGCTGTGATTCCCTTTGGCCCTAGAATAATGCCCAGTGTTCAGAGGCCATGTACCCTGAACTCGAAAAGTTCTGAGGACATAGTTGACTGGCTAACACAGGACACCCAATCTTCTACAGCTTCCGCTCGGAACCTTGACGCACCATCCTTCTCCAGCTTAGCTTCGGGCACCTCTCAAGTTACCACTCGCCCGCCTGCCGCCACCACCAACACTAGCACCACAGCCGCTTCACTTGATCTGTCAGAGGAGTTATTTACACATCAGTTTTAAGAAATGAGTGATGCGCAATCATTATTGCCTGAGGATGTAGATAACAGGGATATGTCTCAGTCAGGCAGCATTACACACATGGACTACGGTGTGATGATGATGATGTTGTATTTCGGGTTGTGAAAGTGGGTATATGTGCCCAAATGGAATAGATGAACCAGGTAGGAGTTCTGTGGGGCAATCGTAGATGCAGTGAGGTGGTAGAGTGTTTGCTTCTTTCTTATAAAAAACATCTAAATAATCCTGGTAAACATCTGGTATGTTGAGAGATGGTACAGCATTGCATTGAAGAGAAGAAAGATAATGAATGCAGTTGTTTTTACAGTAATGAGAGTCGAATTCAACTTGCAAATCTCTTCATATAATGTTAGGTTGATCTATTTGAAGCCAAGACAACCCCAAAACTAGAGGAAAGAGAGGGGAAGGAAGTACATCAAATGTAATCAGTTCGGAATGACCTGTAGAAGTAATCATCTTTAGTGGAATGGTTTCGTGTGTAATAAGAGTAACAATAGACCCATCAATAACACTGGAGTAGTTTTTTTATGCAGAGGGATTTTATTAACTTTAGTCAAAGCAACATCTATGAAGTTTGAGTGTGCCCCGGAATCAATGATGGTATTAGTTGACACTGCCTGGAGATCCCACTGCAAAGAGATAGAGTACAGTAAGCAGAATCAATGATGCGATTTGAGAAGCAGTTTGTAACAGGAAGTAACTTACTGGCTTTTTGGCGTTGAAGAATTGTGCAATCTCTGACAGAGTGGGCAGGGGAATCGCAATACATACACAAATTCAACCTCTTCCTACGTAGCCTTTCTTCTGGCAACAGTGGACCCTTAGTGAAGCCAATCTCCATGGGAACAGGAGAATCCTTGGTATTTGGAACAGAAGGGTGAGAGGTATAAGTACGATGTGGAGCATCCGAATGCTGGCGTTCTGCACGCCTTTCCCTGAGACGCCTGTCAATTTTGATGGTGAGCTCTATCTAAGCCTGTAGAGATCTAGGAGTATCTGCACAGGCAAGTTCATCCTTCAGTGCATCACTAAGTCCAATTCGGTACTTCGGTACCATTCGGAATCTTTTGAGTAAAGGTTAAATTCAGTGAGGTATTCTTCTACTGGCCTACGACCCTGTTTCAGAGAACACATCAAATTTTCTGCAGTGATTTGCTTTTGCGTGTCTTCATATAGGGTACTCATCTGAGCGAAGAAATCAGTTAATGAACCAAGGACTGGATCGTAGTTTTCGAAAAACATGTCTGCCCAACTCCTGGGCTCACCTCTCAGGAAGGATATGACAGTCATTACTGTAATTCTTTCGTTGTGATAAGTTTTAGGCCTCATCTGAAAAAGGAGATAACAGGAATTTCTGAATTGTCTGAACATGGAGCGATCACCAGAGAACCTCTCTGGCATAGAGACCTGAGGCTCAGGAGTATTATCCTTGATAATGGCACGTAAAGTCTCATTTTGCAATTGTACTTCCCTTAAGCCCTGTGACAATTGATCCACACGTTGGGTTAAATTGTAGACAATTGTGGGTATCTCTGCTGGATCCATCTTTTGGGCCAATAGTTATGTAAGGCAGCTGAAAGGTTAATGCAATAGCAAATCTGTATGGGTTAATTTGGATCTCAATTGCAGAGTAGTTATTAGGAAAGAAGAACTGAGAAATGTTGGAAAATCTCCTGATTAGTTGGTTACAGGAGGAGTTGTGAACACACCTGTATGCCTGTATACTTGTTAGTCAGTGGGAACTGTTTGACAGAAAATGTAATAGTCTGTTAGCAAGTTGTATTATTAATGTAGAGAATGGTAGCCCTTTAAGTTGATAAGGAAACGTTTATGCACGTTGCTTGTGAGAGTGCTTTGATAGAGGAGAGCCGCTCCTTGAAGCTGCAGTGTTCGTCTGACTGAGACAGAGGAGCAGAGTGATTGTGACGTCACTCCGTGGGAGTGTGCGTCTGGTCCAATAGGAATCGTGAGATTGCTGACAGGCAGAGAGAGGGGAGAACGGTCAATGCTCTCTAATCCGGAACTGCTGCAAACCAATGATATAATGCGGTTTTACCAGTTGAAAGGTAATGTTTGAGATGTACAAATGTCCAGCAATAGTTTTCTGGTAACACAATCGTTTAGGGGTTCTCCTGGTTACCACTGGTTAATGAAGTGAGAGATGATAAATGGAAATCCAATGTAGTGTTTTATCTCAGTCCAAGATAGTTGCCACAGGATACGCAACTGTAAGATATTTATAGTCCAGTAACAACAGGTTTAGGTCGAAGTTAAATACAGCTTATAAGCTGTGGAGCCAAGCTTTTAGTTGAGGAGGCTTGAGTCAGAACTAACTAAAGCTACACAAACTTAGAACTATTGGCAAGTAGCCAGAGGTATGATGGGAATTTATAGACTTCCCTTAAAGAGACAGGAACCCATCTTAATACACATGACACAACCACACTGTCATTATCTATCTGGACGACATCCTTGTTTTTTCTTCCACTCTGAAGGAGCATCATAAGCACGTGACACAGGTACTTCAATGTCTTAGAGACAATTCTTTGGTAGCCAAGCTTGAAAAATGTGAGTTTGACCAAGGTCAGAGCCAGTTCCTAGTTTATGTCATCTCGAAGGAGAGTTTTGCCATGGATCCTGCTAAACTCACCGCAGTTCTAGAATGGACTCAACCTTCTTCATTAAAGGAATTACAGAGATTCTTGGGGTTCTGCAATTATTACCGTTTATAAAGAACTTTTCTCAAACAGTCGCTCCACTCACTGAATTGACAAAACGGAACAAAGACTGTAAACATTGGCCTACTGAAGCCATTAATGCCTTCTCTCGTCTGAAAAAGGCTTTCTGTTCTGCTCCTATGCTCCACCATCCTGATCCTGACCTACAGTTCACTTTAGAGGTGGATGCCCCTGAGATAGGGGCTGGAGCAGTTCTAACCCAAAAGGATTCTTTGACTTCCAAGTCACACCCTGTAGCCTTCTTTTCTAAACGCTTTACTTCTGCAGAGAGGAATTACGATGTTGGTAATCGTGAACTCTTAGCCATTAAGATGGCTTTGACTGAATGGCATCATTGGTTAGAGGGCACCGCAAATCCCATTCAGATTCTCACCACCCACAAAAATCTGACTTACCTAGAGACTGCTCATCGACTCAATCCTCGACAGGCCAGATGGGCTTTGTTCTTTTCCCATTTTAACTTTTATCTTCCTGGGACCAAGAACAAGAAGGTGGATGCCCTTTCCCATAAGTTCCCTCACTCAAGTGATTCCTCTGAAGCTCCTATTGAACAGTAGTGATGTTGCAAACTTAAAATTTTCCGTTCGCGAACGGTGAACACGAACTTCCGCAAAAGTTTGCGAACCAGCGAACCGGGCGAACCGCCATTGACTTCAATAGGGAGGCGAATTTTAAAACCCACAGGGACTCTTTCTGGCCACAATAGTGATGGAAAAGTTATTTCAAGGGTACTAACACCTGGACTGTGGCATGCCGGAGGGGGATCCATGGCAAAACTCCCATGGAAAATTACATAGTTGATGTAGAGTCTGGTTTTAATCCATAAAGGGCATAAATCACCTAACATTCCTAAATTGTTTGGAATAACGTGCTTTAAAACATCAGGTATGATGTTGTATCGATCAGGTAGTGTAAGGGTTACGCCCGCTTCACAGTGACAGACCAAACTCCCCATTTAATGCACCGCAAACAACCGCAAACAGTCCATTTGCACAACTGCAAACTCCCCATTTGTACAAGGTTGGATACCAAGCTAGCCATGTCCTGTTCCTTGTCCTTACTGATTTCATTGAAGGTCTCTTCCTCCACCCAGCCACGTACAACACCAAGGGTCCCCGAAAGGTGACAACAAGCCCCCTGGGACGTCTGCTGTGTTTGGTCTTCCACCTCCTCAAAGCCACCTTCCTCCTCTGACTCCTCTTCTTCAGACTCCTCTCTCTGCATTGCCTCTCTCTGCATTTTTATAAGGTGTGTTAAGTAGTACTATTCCTATCAGTTTAATCCCTGTTCCGTCCCCTATAAGGGGACGTGTATATGGCATAGATTTTAGGAACCGGGAGATGGAAAAAGATGCTTGGTCGGTCCTCCTACTTCAAATTTGGGGCACTGCACGTGTAATCGTGGCCGGACTTTTAGCCGATGGACATTTGGCAGACGGACATTTGGCCGAAACACAAGTGGCTGTCAGATAACAGTCCGGCCACGAGATAGATAGATTTGATAGATAGATAGATAGATAGATAGATACATAGATTAGATAGATCAATAGATGCAATAGATACGTTTGATAGATACGATAGATAGATAGATAGATAGATAGATGATAGATAGATAGATTTAATAGATAAATAGATAGATTTGATAGATAGATAGATAGATGATTTCCCAGACAGAGAATTACAAGACGTGCGGCCTGGGACCCATGGTAAGGTTCCCAGAGGCAGTTGCGGAGCCAGGGGACGTGTATATGGCATGGATTTTAGGAACCGGGAGATGGAAAAAGATGCTTGGTCGGTCCTCCTAATTCAAATTTGGGGCACTGCGCGTGAAATCTACTGTGCCACCAGATATGAGTGGTGTGTAAAGTAGTACTATTTTTATCAGTTTAATCCCTGTTACATCCCCTATCAGGGGACATGTATATGGCATGGATTTTAGGAACCGGGAGATGGAAAAAGATGCTTGGTCGGTCCTCCTACTTCAAATTTGGGGCACTGCACGTGCAATCTACTGTGCCACCAGATATGGGTGGTGTGTTAAGTAGTTCTATTCTTATCAGTTTAATCCCTGTTACGTCCCCTATCAGGGGACGTGTATATGGCATGGATTTTAGGAACCGGGAGATGGAAAAAGATGCTTGGTCGGTCCTCCTACTTCAAATTTGGGGCACTGCATGTGCAATTGTGGCTGGACTTTTAGCCAACGGACATTTGACAGAAGGACATTTGGCTGACGGACATTTGGCCGAAACACAAGTGGCTGTCAGATAACAGTCCGGCCACGAGATAGATAGATTTGATAGATAGATAGATAGATACATAGATTAGATAGATAGATCAATATATGCAATAGATACATTTGATAGATACGATAGATAGATAGATTTGATAGATAAATAGATAGATTTGATAGATAGATAATTTCCCAGACAGAGAATTACAAGATGTGCAGGCTGGGACCCATGGTAAGGTTCCCAGAGGCAGTTGCGGTGCCAGGGGACGTGTATATGGCATGGATTTTAGGAACCGGGAGATGGAAAAAGATGCTTGGTCTGTCCTCCTACTTCAAATTTGGGGTACTGCGCGTGCAATCTAATGTGCCACCAGATAGGAGTGGTGTGTTAAGTAGTACTATTCCTATCAGTTTAATACCTGTTACGTGCCTTTTTTTTTTTGTTTGGTTTTTGAAGCCACAGTGCAGCACCAGGGACTAGAAAAATTTGGCATGTACACATGCCTGAAAAATTAGGTATTGTTGCAGCCGCTGCTATAGCAGCGGCCAGAAAAATTGATGTTTGTTTCCCAGGAAGAAAGTGCCCGAAAACATTGCGGCTTGAATCCTAGTTGGTGGCGGATAAGTCACGCAAGTCATCCGGCATTCGAAGATAAAATACAGCAGTGTGTGGACCATTTTTAGCCCAAGGCAGCTCATCTCATCAGGCCTTTTTTATTCAAATGTATCGCCCAATGTGAGTCCCTTCGGGATCCATCCCTCATTCATCTTAATAAAGGTGAGGTAATCTAGACTTTTTTGACCTAGACAACTTCTCTTCTCAGTGACAATACCTCCTGCTGCACTAAAGGTCCTTTCTGACAGGACACTTGAAGCGGGGCAGGCCAGAAGTTCTATTGCAAATTGGGATAGCTCAGGCCACAGGTCAAGCCTGCACACCCAGTAGTCAAGGAATTCATTGCTCCTCAGAGTGTCGAGATCTGCAGTTAATGCGAGGTAGTCTGCTACCTGTCGGTCGAGTCGTTCTCTGAGGGTAGACCCGGAAGGGCTGTGGCGATGCATAGGACTTAAAAAGCTCTGCATGTTCTCCATCAACAACACGTCTGTAAAGCGTCCTGTCCTTGCCGGCGTGGTCGTGGGAGTTGGAGGATTACTTTCACCTCTTCCCCTGTTAGATTCCTGTCGTGCTGTGACATAACCCTTATACGCTGTGTAAAGCATACTTTTTAATTTATTTTGGAACTGCTGCATCCTTCCCGACTTGCGGTAATTCGGTAACATTTCAGGCACTTCATGCTTATACCGGAGGTCTAGTAGCGTGGACACCCAGTACAGGTCGTTCTCCTTCAGCTTTTTTATAAGAGGGTCCCTCAACAGGCACGACAGCATGAAAGACCCCATTTGCACAAGGTTGGATGCCGATTTACTCATGTCCTGTTCCTCGTCCTCAGTGATCTCACTGAAGGTATCTTCTTCCCCCCAGCCACGTACAACACCACGGGTACCAGATAGGTGACAACGAGCACCCTGGGATGCCTGTTGTGGTTGGTCTTCCTCCTCCTCCTACTCAAAGCCACATTCCTCCTCTGACTCCTCTTCCTCACAATCCTCTTCCAGCATTGCCACTGGTCCAGCAAGCGATGCTGAAAAGGCTGTTTCTGGTGATGATGGTGACCACAACTCTTCCTCTTCATGCTCATCTACGGCCTGATCCAGCACTCTTCGCAGGGCACGTTCCAGGAAGAAAACAAATGGTATGATGTCGCTGATGGTGCCTTCGGTGCGACTGACTAGGTTTGTCACCTCCTCAAAAGGATGCATGAGCCTACAGGCATTGCGCATGAGCGTCCAGTAACATGGCAAAAAAATTCCCAGCTCCGCAGAGGCTGTCCTAGCACCCCGGTCATACAAATACTCGTTAACAGCTTTTTCTTGTTGGAGCAAGCGGTTGAACATTAGGAGTGTTGAATTCCAACTTGTCGGGCTGTCGCAAATCAAGCGCCTTACTGGCATGTTGTTTCACCGCTGGATATCGGAAAAGTGCGCCATGGCCATGTAGGAATGCCTCAAATGGCCACACACCTTCCTGGCCTGCTTCAGGACATCCTGTAAGCCTGGGTAGTTATGCACAAAGCGTTTTATGATCAGATTACACACATGTGCCATGCACAGCACATGTGTCAACTTGCCCAATTTCAATGCCGCCGCCACCAAATTACTTCCGTTGTCAGAAACCACTTTGCCAATCTCCAGTTGGTGCGGAGTCAGCCACTGATCCACCTGTGCGTTCAGGGTGGACAGCAGTGCTGGTCCGGTGTGACTCTCTGCTTTCAGGCAAGTCAACCCCAAGACGGCGTGGCACTGCCGTATCCGGGATGTGGAATAGTACATGGGGAGCTGGGGGGGTGCCGTTGATGTGGAGCAAGACGCAGCAGCAGAAGAGGACTCAGCCGAGGAGGTTATGGAAGAGGATGGAGTAGGAGGAGTAGAGGAGGTGGCAGCAGGCCTGTCTGCAAGTCGTGGCGGTGTCACTAACTCCACTGCAGAGCCACGCATTCCATGCTTGGCAGCCGTCAGTAGGTTTACCCAATGTGCAGTGTAGGTGATATACCTGCCCTGACCATGCTTTGCAGACCAGCTATCAGTGGTCAATGGAGCCTTGCCCCAACACTGTGTGCCAGACATGCCATTACTTCCTTTCACACAATTGAGTACAGGTTGGGGATTGCCTTTTGTGCAAAGAAATTTCGGCCGGGTACCTTCCACTGCGGTGTCCCAATAGCTACAAATTGTTTGAACGCCTCAGACTCCACCAGCTTGTATGGTAAAAGCTGGCGGGCTAAGAGTTCAGACAAGCCAGCTGTGAGACGCCGGGCAAGGGTGTGACTTTGTGACATTGGCTTCTTACGCTCAAACATGTCCTTGACAGACACCTGACTGTGGGCAGATGAGCAGGAACTGCTCCGGAAGAGAGACGGAGTGGCGGATGGTTGAGAAGGGGCAAGGAGGACAGCAGTGGTTGACGTGGCTGAAGATGCTGGACCAGGAGGAAGATGGTGGCTTTGAGTTTGTGTGCTGCTTCTACTCATGTGTTGATCCCATAGGCGTTTGTGATTTGCGATCATGTGCCTTCGCAAAGCAGTTGTACCTAGGTGGGTGTTGGACTTCCCACGACTCAGTTTCTTTTGGCACAGGTTGCAAATGGCATCGCTGTTGTCAGAGGCAGACACACACAAAAAATGCCACACTCTGCGATAACGGCATTCTGGTGGTGGCAACAGCATGCGTTGCCGATGCATGCTGTCTGACTGTGCCACTAGCTCCTTGCAATGACCTCCCCCTGCTTCCAACTCGTCTCCTCCTCCTCTCTGTCTCCCCATCTGAACTTTCCCCCTGTTCATCCACGGACGCATCTTCATCATCAACTGCTTCACTTGTATCTGACAAATCAACAAAGGAAGCAGCAGCGGGTACAACATCATCATCATCATCACACCGTACGTCCATGTCTGTAATGCTGCCTGACTGAGACATATCACTGTTATCTACTTCCTCTGTCAATGATGGTTGCACATCACTCATTTCTTCCAACTGATGTGTAAATAACTCCTCTGACAGATCAAGTTAAGCGGCTGTGGTGCTAGTGTTGGTGGTGGCGGCAGGTGGGTGAGTGGTACCTTGAGAGGTGCCCGAAGATAAGCTGGAGGAGGATGGTGCGTCAAGGTTCGGAGCGGAAGCTATAGAAGATTGGGTGTCCTGTGTTAAAAAGTCAACTATGTCCTCAGAACTTTTCGAGTTCATGGGACGTGGCCTCTAAACACTGGGCATTATTCTAGGGCCAAAGGGAATCACAGCACCACGACGGCACCTGCAGGGTAGCCTGCATCTGCCTGTCATTTTTTTTTAAATGTACTTACACTACTATTAAACAAGATATGAGTGGTGCCACAGTTTCACAGTGCAAAAAGTTTTTTTTATTTTAAATGTACACTTACACTACTATTAAACAAGATATGAGTGGTGCCACTGGGCAAGTGGGCACAGTATACGCTGTGAGCCTGACTCAAAAAAGCAGACTGATGTTTCACAGTCCAAAAAGTTTTTTTTTTGTTTTTAAATGTACACTTACACTACTATTAAACAAGATATGAGTGGTGGCACTGGGCAAGTGGGCACAGTATACGCTGTGAGCCTGACACAAAAAAGCAGACTGATGTTTCACAGTCCAAAAAGTTTTTATTTTTTAAAATGTACACTTACACTACTATTAAACAAGATATGAGTGGTGGCACTGGGCAAGTGGGCCCAGTATAAGCTGTGAGCCTGACACAAAAAAGCAGACTGATGTTTCACAGTCTAAAAAGTTTTATTTTTTTAAATGTACACTTACACTACTATTAAACAAGATATGAGTGGTGCCACTGGGCAAGTGGGCACAGTATACGCTGTGAGCCTGACACAAAAAAGCAGACTGATGTTTCACAGTCCAAAAAGTTTTTTTTGTTTTTAAATGTACACTTACACTACTATTAAACAAGATATGAGTGGTGGCACTGGGCAAGTGGGCCCAGTATAAGCTGTGAGCCTGACACAAAAAAGCAGACTGATGTTTCACAGTCCAAAAAGTTTTATTTTTTTAAATGTACACTTACACTACTATTAAACAAGATATGAGTGGTGCCACTGGGCAAGTGGGCACAGTATACGCTGTGAGTCTGACACAAAAAAGCAGACTGATGTTTCACAGTCCAAAAAGTTTTTATTTTTTAAAATGTACACTTACACTACTATTAAACAAGATATGAGTGGTGGCACTGGGAAAGTGGGCCCAGTATAAGCTGTGAGCCTGACACAAAAAAGCAGACTGATGTTTCACAATCCAAAAAGTTTTTTTTTTGTTTTTAAATGTACACTTACACTACTATTAAACAAGATATGAGTGGTGGCACTGGGCAAGTGGGCACAGTATACGCTGTGAGCCTGACACAAAAAAGCAGACTGATGTTTCACAGTCCAAAAAGTTTTTATTTTTTAAAATGTACACTTACACTACTATTAAACAAGATATGAGTGGTGCCACTAGGCAAGTGGGCACAGTATACGCTGTGAGCCTGACTCAAAAAAGCAGACTGATGTTTCACAGTCCAAAAAGTTTTTTTTTTGTTTTTAAATGTACACTTACACTACTATTAAACAAGATATGAGTGGTGGCACTGGGCAAGTGGGCACAGTATACGCTGTGAGCCTGACACAAAAAAGCAGACTGATGTTTCACAGTCCAAAAAGTTTTTATTTTTTAAAATGTACACTTACACTACTATTAAACAAGATATGAGTGGTGGCACTGGGCAAGTGGGCCCAGTATAAGCTGTGAGCCTGACACAAAAAAGCAGACTGATGTTTCACAGTCCAAAAAGTTTTTATTTTTTTAAATGTACACTTACACTACTATTAAACAAGATATGAGTGGTGCCACTGGGCAAGTGGGCACAGTATACGCTGTGAGCCTGACACAAAAAAGCAGACTGATGTTTCACAGTCCAAAAAGTTTTTTTTGTTTTTAAATGTACACTTACACTACTATTAAACAAGATATGAGTGGTGGCACTGGGCAAGTGGGCACAGTATACGCTGTGAGCCTGACACAAAAAAGCAGACTGATGTTTCACAGTCCAAAAAGTTTTTATTTTTTAAAATGTACACTTACACTACTATTAAACAAGATATGAGTGGTGGCACTGGGAAAGTGGGCCCAGTATAAGCTGTGAGCCTGACACAAAAAAGCAGACTGATGTTTCACAATCCAAAAAGTTTTTTTTTGTTTTTAAATGTACACTTACACTACTATTAAACAAGATATGAGTGGTGGCACTGGGCAAGTGGGCACAGTATACGCTGTGAGCCTGACACAAAAAAGCAGACTGATTTTTCACAGTCCAAAAAGTTTTTCTTTTTTTAAATGTACACTTACACTACTATTAAACAAGATATGAGTGGTGGCACTGGGCAAGTGGGCCCAGTATAAGCTGTGAGCCTGACACAAAAAAGCAGACTGATGTTTCACACTCCTAGGTCTTGTAATAGACAAGGAGGTGGTGTAGGTATTTTACTTTCCTCTCGTTGCACCTTTCAACAAATACATCCTATCTCACTATTCCCTCATTCGAAACCCACATGATTCACTTATTCTCCCCTCTCTCTGTACGTGTTGCAGTCAGAAATCAACCCCCTGGCTCCTCAACTCAATTTCTAGATCACTTGGCTGCCTGGCTACCCTATGTTCTTTCCTCAGACACTCCTGCCCTCATTCTTGGCGACTTCAACATCCCCCTTAACAATCTCACTGCCTCATCTGCTAAACAACTTCTGCAACTCACTTCCTCTTTTGGTCTGTCACAATGGACTGATTCTCCCACTCAAAAAGATGGTCACTCTCTTGACCTGATCTTTAGCTATCGATGCACTCCTCAAACTCCCCTTTTCCTCTTTCTGACCATCATCTCCTTACCTGCAACATATCATCCCTTCCTACAACTCTCCCACCTTCTAATCCTCACAACAAACTTCACAGAAGCATTAGGTCTTTAGATCAGCAACAACTTGCTAATTCCCTTAAACTGCTCCTCTCATCCTTCTCCTCCTTTTCCTGCCCTGAACAATCTATCTGCCACTATAATTCCACCCTTATATCTGTCCTTGACAATCTCGCCCCTCTTACCACTGCTCGGAAATCACACACTCATCCCCAGCCCTGGCATACTCCTCTGACACGGTACCTACGCAGATGCTCCCGTACTGCTGAACGGCATTTTAGAAAATCATGGAGTTCAGCTGATTTTCTTCATTACAAATTCATCTTGAACTCCTACTACTCTGCCCTTAATCTCCACAAGCAACACTACTTCTCTACTCTTATCTTTCTTCAAACCCAAAACGTCTGTTCTCCACTTTCAATACTCTCCTCCGCCCTCCCCCACTTCCTAATACAACTTCTATGTCAGCTCAAGACTTTGCCAGTCACTTCATTAACAAAATTGAATCCATCAGACATGAAATCAGCTCTCAACATAATTCCATTCTCTCCCCCCCTCAAATACTCTAACTCAACCACAACCCTCATAACCTGAAACTTAGTTCATTCTCCCCTGTTACTGAGGAAGAAGTTTCGGCACTTATACTGCGCTCTCAACTCACTACCTGTCCCCTTGACCCTATCCCCTCACAGCTGCTCCCCTCTCTCTCTGCTACCCTTACCCCTATACTAACACACATTTTCAACCTCTCCCTCAGCACTGGTACATTTCCCTCATCGATGAAACATGCACTGGTCACACCTATCCTCAAAATACCTTCCATTGATCCTACCTCCCCATCCAACTACCGCCCTATTTCCCTCCTCCCTCTTGCTTCAAAACTAGTATATGCACGCCTATCCCATTTCCTTACGTTAAACTCCCTTCTTGACCCGCTGCAATCTGGATTTCGTCCCTATCACTCCACAGAGACAGCTATTGTTAAGGTCACCAACGACCTACTTACAGCTAAATCAAAAGGCCACTTCTCTCTGCTTATCCTCCTTGATCTGTCCTCAGCCTTTGACACTGTTGACCACCCTCTTTTGCTCCGAACCCTCCAATCCTTCAGCATCTGTGACACAGCCCTTTCATGGCTCTCTTCCTACCTGTCAAACCGTACCTTCAGTGTAGCCTTCTCTGGGGCCTCCTCTGCCCCGTCACCACTTTCTGTCGGAGTACCGCAAGGTTCTGTCCTCGGTCCCCTTCTCTTCTCAATCTACACATCATCACTAGGTTCCCTAATAAAGTCCCACCGTTTCCAATATCATTTGTATGCCGATGACACCCAAATCTACTTCTCTGCACCAGACCTATCTCCTTCCTTGCTAACCCGTGTCACTAACTGTCTTTCTCACATCTCTTCCTGGATGTCCTCTCACTACCTCAAGCTAAATCTATCCAAAACTGAGCTCCTCATTTTCCCCCCTTCTTCCAAAATCTCCACCCTCAATATCTCTATAACTGTCGACAACTCCATCATTACCCCTACCCCGCATGCCCGATGTCTTGGGGTCACATTTGACTCAGATCTTTCCTTCACTCCTCACATTCAGTCCTTGGCTACAGCCTGCCGCTTCCACCTTAAAAACATCTCTAAAATTAGACACTTCCTTACACAAGACACAACTAAGATTTTAATCCACAACAACAGTGCAACTCTTGGCAGGGCCCTCTACCCTATAATTGTTTTGTTTTGTACTCACCCTTTGTTTATAGCACTGCGGAATCTGTTGGCGCTCTACAAATAACCGATAATAATAATAATAACATCCAAAAAGTTTTTTTTGTTTTTAAATGTACACTTACACTACTATTAAACAAGATATGAGTGGTGGCACTGGGCAAGTGGGCACAGTATACGTTGTGAGCCTGACACAAAAAAGCAGACTGATGTTTCACAGTCCACAAAGTTTTTATTTTTTTAAATGTACACTTACACTACTATTAAACAAGATATGAGTGGTGGCACTGGGCAAGTGGACCCAGTATAAGCTGTGAGCCTAACACAAAAAAGCAGACTGATGTTTCACAGTCCAAAAAGTTTTTATTTTTTTAAATGTACACTTACACTACTATTAAACAATATATGAGTGGTGACACTGGGCAAGTGGGCACAGTATACGCTGTGAGCCTGACACAAAAAAAGCAGACTGATGTTTCACAGTCCAAAAAGTTTTTTTTGTTCTAAATGTACACTTACACTACTATTAAACAAGATATGAGTGGTGGCACTGGGCAAGTGGGCACAGTATATGCTGTGAGCCTGACACAAAAAAGCAGACTGATGTTTCACAGTCCAAAAAGTTTTTTTTTTAAATGTACACTTAAACTACTATTAAACAAGATATGAGTGGTGGCACTGGGCAAGTGGGCACAGTATACGCTGTGAGCCTGACACAAAAAAGCAGACTGATGTTTCACAGTCCAAAAAGTTTTTTTTGTTTTTAAATGTACACTTACACTACTATTAAAAAAGATATTTGTGGTGGCACTGGGCAAGCGGGCACAGTATACGCTGTGAGCCTGACACAAAAAAGCAGACTGATGTTTCACAGTCCAAAAAGTTTTTTTTGTTTTTAAATGTACACTTACACTACTATTAAACAAGATATGAGTGGTGGCACTGTGCAAGTGGGCACAGTATACGTTGTGAGCCTGACACAAAAAAGCAGACTGATGTTTCACAGTCCAAAAAGTTTTTATTTTTTAAAATGTACACTTACACTACTATTAAACAAGATATGAGTGGTGGCACTGGGCAAGTGGGCCCAGTATAAGCTGTGAGCCTAACACAAAAAAGCAGACTGATGTTTCACAGTCCAAAAAGTTTTTATTTTTTTAAATGTACACTTACACTACTATTAAACAAGATATGAGTGGTGGCACTGGGCAAGTGGGCACAGTATACGCTGTGAGCCTGACACAAAAAAGCAGACTGATGTTTCACAGTCCAAAAAGTTTTTTTTGTTCTAAATGTACACTTACACTACTATTAAACAAGATATGAGTGGTGGCACTGGGCAAGTGGGCACAGTATACGCTGTGAGCCTGACACAAAAAAAGCAGACTGATGTTTCACAGTCCAAAAAGTTTTTTTTTTTTTTTAAATGTACACTTACACTACTATTAAACAAGATATGCGTGGTGGCACTGGGCAAGTGGGTACAGTATACGCTGTGAGCCTGACACAAAAAAGCAGACTGACTTTTCACAGTCCATAAATTTTTTTTTTAAATTACACTACTGTTACACCAGATATGAGTGGTGGCACTGGGCAAGTGGGCACAGTATATGCTGTGAGCCTGGCATACACGCTGGCAGGCAGGCAACTGCAATTAGATTACACAAGCAGACTGATGTTTCACAGTCAAAAAAGTTTTTTTTTTTAAATTTACACTACTGTTACACCAGATATGAGTGGTGGCACTGGGCAAGTGGGCAAAGTATACGCTGTGAGCCTGGCACACACGCTGGCAGGCAGGCAACTGCAATTAGATTACACTAGCAGACTGATGTTTCACAGTCGAAAAAGTTTTTTTTTTTTAAATTTACACTACTGTTACACCAGATTTGAGTGGTGGCACTGGGCAAGTGGGCCTGGCATACACGCTGGCAGGCAGGCAACTGCAATTAGATTACACTAGCAGACTGATGTTTCACAGTCAAATATTTTTTTTTTTTAAATTTACACTACTGTTACACCAGATATGAGTGGTGGCACTGGGCATGTGGGCACAGTATACGCTGTGAGCCTGGCACACACGCTGGCAGGCAGGCAACTGCAATTAGATTACACAAGCAGACTGATTTTTCACAGTCAAAAAAGTTTTTGTTTTTTTAAATTTACACTACTGTTACACCAGAAATGAGTGGTGGCACTGGGCAAGTGGGCCTGGCACACACTCTGGCAGGCAGGCAACTGCAATTAGATTACACAAGCAGACTGATGTTTCACAGTCAAAAAAGTTTTTTTTTTTAAATTTACACTACTGTTACACCAGATATGAGTGGTGGCACTGGGCAAGTGGGCCTGGCACACACGGCAGGCAGGCAACTGCAATTAGATTACACTAGCAGACTGATGTTTCACAGTCAAAAAAGTTTACACTACTGTTACACCAGATATGAGTGGTGGCACTAGTTGGCAAGTGGCGTGGCAGGCAGGCAACTGCAATTAGATTACACAGGGAAAAAAAATTACTGATTTTCTAGCCCTAAATGGGCTTTTTGGGGTGCTGTCCTTACAGCAGAGATCAGATGAGTCCTTCAGTACTGTAGTGGACACTGAATACACTAGCCTAGCTATCAATTTCCCTATTAAATCACCAGCAGCTACACTGTCCCTCCTCTTACTAACAATGCAGCTTCCGAATGAATCTAAAATGGCTGCTGTCCAAGAGCTGGGAGGGTCTGAGAGGGAGGGTTTGCTGCTGATTGGCTGGAATGTGTCTGCAGACTGTGAGATGCAGGGTCAAAGTTTACACAATGATGATGAATAGGGGGCGGATCGAACATCGCATATGTTCGCCCGCCGTTGCAAACGCGAACAAGCTATGTTCGCCGGGAACTATTCGCCGGCAAACTATTTGCGACATCACTATTGAACACATCATACCTCCCTCCTGTGTGTTTGCTCAACTAACTACCACCCTTCTGCAAAGACTGCAATGTGCCCAGTCTAGTAAACCTCCTGGAGCCCCCGTGGCCTCCGATATCCTCTTTGTACCTCTGAACCTACGTACCCCTGTGCTATCCTGGGCTCATGATAGTAAACTCTCAGGACATCCTAGTTTCACTAGGATTTTTAAGCGTCTTTCCCAACATGTATGGTGGCCTACTATGAAGTGTGACGCTCAGAATGATGTGAAAGCCTGCACAACTTGTGCTGCCAACAAAACTCCCTGATCCTTGCCTCCTGGCTTGCTCCAACCATTGTCCATTCCCAAACAACCATGGACACACATAACTATGGACTTCATTGTGGACCTCCCACCTTCTGACCATCATACAATTATCTGGGTTGTGGTGGATCGGTTCTCCAGATTGGCTCATTTTGTACCCTTAACTAAACTGCCTTCGGCCCAGGAATTGTCATCTCTTTTTCTCTTGCATGTGGTACGACTTCATGGCATTCCTTTGAATATTGTTTCTGACAGAGGTATACAATTCATCTGTACCTTTTGGAGAGCCTTTTGAAAGTTGATTAGAACAACTGTTTCCTTGTCTTCTGGCTACCATCCCCAGACCAATAGACTAACTGAGAGAGTAAACCAGGATCTCAAAGCCTACCTTAGAGCCTTTGTCAATTTTCTCCATACCGATTGGTTTGACTTACTGCCCCTAGCTGGCAAGAAACACTCATTGTCACTCTTCTCTACGATGTTCTCAATTTCAAGCTGCAGCAGGGTATCAACCTTGTGTCTTCCCTCTCTCTGCTCAGTCCACTAGGGTTCCTGCTACAGACCAACACGTTACTGAACTCACCACTCAATGGCGATGTATTCGCTCTCAGCTACGTTCAGCTGTATCTAGATATAAGAAGTTTGCTGATCATCTAGAGCCTCTGCATGTGCCATCTTGGTAGGTGAATGTGTTTGGGTCGCTACTCTACATATTCATCTACTTTAACATTGTCAAAAACTAGGGCCTAGGTTTATCGTTCCTTACAAAGTCCTGAAAAGATTGTCTCCTGTTGCCTACAAAGTGGCCTTGCCCAAAACCCTATGCATACACCCAGTCTTCTACAACTATCTACTCAAGCCTTACATCAAGAATAGATATACCCGACTTAGAGCTCCTCCTTCTCCGCTCCAGGTCCATGGAGACCCTGAATATGAGGTTGCTAAGATTTTGGACTCCAGATACAGGCGCAGATAACTGCAGTATCTTGTACATTGGAAGGGTTATTCAGTGGTGGATCGTTCCTGGGTTCCTGCCCGTGATGTACATACTCCATCTTTGGTCTCCAGATTCCATGTTGCTCATCCTTTGAAGCTGACTCTGATTCCAGGAGGGAACCCTTGAGAGGGGGGCTATGTCACACCGTGCCACTCTAGCCATTGCTAGAGATGCAATGTTTCCTTCCCTGTTCTATACCTAGGGATGTGTCGGGGCCGGATGCTTGCGGTGCTGACGTCATCACCGCATGATCCTCTCTTTGATGCCGGTCTGGATTCCTGTGGCGCGAATCCTGCGCCTATCTAAGTTGCTCATTGCCCAAGTATAGGTGTTACTTTGTGTGCTCCTGGGTGTGATTGATCATTTTTACTCTGATTGATATACTGCTGCTGAACTCTGCTTGCCTGACTTCTCTGCCTGTTAACCCCTAAATTGCTGAATTGATATACTTCTGCTGAACTCTGCTTGCCTGACTACTCTGCCTGTTAACCCCTAAATTGTTGGACTGCTTTACTGTTGCCAAACCCTGCCTGTCTGACCATTCTAGTGGTTTACCCTTGGACTGCTTTACCATTGCCAAACCCTGCCTGCCTGACCATTCTAGTGGTTTACCTTTGGACTGACTTTCTCTGATTCCCTGCCTGTTGCCGCCGAAGACCATCCTGCCTGTGATGAATGCCATTTACCTCATCTTCCGAACTTTCTCTGCTCTGGGATATCCCTATCATTCCGGCTTGAAGCCAGGATAAGAAGACAACTGGCCGAGTTCAGAATGATAGTGGAATATCCCACGAGCATTACATCAGCTAATTCTATACCATGTGGTAAGGCAGTTTCTTCTAATCTATACCATCCTGGGTTTTTTCCTCCCGAACACCAGGCTGAGATCTTGGATAGCCTAGAGGCCTCGTAGTATAGAAAAATATAAGGGAATGCAATGCCTTCTCTGGAAAATTGTCTTTGCAAAGTTTTATATGCTATCCTCTGGTCTTATTATTCCAGGCATATTTGAGAAATCTTGTGTGGGATGTTAATAGGTATGCATCTAAACAGATACAATACTTTTGGCAGTAGGGACATGTTTATAGTAGCTAACCTCCCCAGCCATGATATTTCCCTGTAGTCTCACCTAGAAGTGAGTGCTTTGATATCAGAGATTAGGCTATCAAAATTAAGTTTCACAGTAGTTTCTATATCTGCGCTTAGCTGAACCCCCAGATGTTTAAGGTGAGTAACGGACGTACCATTATGTCATGAAAAATATAGGTCTTAAGGACCATAGTGACGTAATGGTATGTCCATGGTTTTTAGCCTCTTGTAAAGTGGATCGATGTGTTCCAGTACCCGCCTGCAGCCCTGGAACTTGCCAGTGTGTCTGGTGTGGCTCAGAGTCATGTGATTGCTGTGATAGTGAATCACAGCAATCACATGTTTACTGCATGCACGCAGTAACAGTGAGGAAGGGCGGTCTAGAGGTGGAGAGGGGAGGGATGACCACTATGCTACTTAAAAAAAATAGTAAATAAATATAAATTTAAAATAAATTTGAGTACTGGCAGACAGAATCACTCTCCCCCCTTGGTATTTACAAGATAAGTGCAAAATCCTCCCAAAACAATGTTGAAACATTGGCATGACCTTGCCTTACAGGGTGTCTTATGTATATAGTTTGAGCAAAGTTTCTGTTTAAATTTTAAAAGTTGCTAACTTTGAAACTTTGAAACAGATTTTTGAAACAAAAAATGTAATTGTGTTGAAATTTGACAGTTTTGTGGCTATTACTAGTGACTACAGAGTTGCCAAATTTTTAAAAAGTGATGTTTTTCAGAAACATCCCATTGACTTATAACTGGGATCTTTAGAAGGTTTTACAGTTGGCATGGCTGAATGTATTTTCATGAAACTTATCACTCTGATAGCTTTTGACTTGATATAGGTATCTCACCTCATTACTTTCTTTGGGAGGCAGTTCTCTGTCTTGGACTTCAAGGGTCTGCCCTTTTTAATGAGAATTAAAGGGGCATATTACCCATATATTGAATTAATTGAAAGTGATGCAGCATATCTATAGAAATCTTACTAGAACATATCACCTCAGAGACAACCTCCAAGGAGGTTGAGAAGACATCTTCACAAGGTCTGCATACCAGATCTTGCGAGACCATGCAGGAGCTATTAGAATTACTGATGCTCTCTCTTGTTTGATACGAGCAATAACTCGTGGAAGGAGCACAAACAGAGGAAACAGGTATGCTAGACCAAAATCCCAAGGAACTGCCAGAGCATCTATCAGAGTGGCCTGAGGATCTCTTGACCTTGAACCATACCTTGGAAGCTTGGCGTTCTGCAGAGACGCCATCAGATCCAACTCCGGCAACCCAAATTTGAGGGTTAACCTGGAGAACACCTCCGGATAGAGAGACCACTCCCCGGGATGAAATGTCTATCTGCTCAGGAAATCCACTTCCCAGTTGTCCACTCCAGGAATGTGGATGGCAGATAGACAATTGTGAGCTTCCGCACACTGAATAATCCGTGCCACCTCCTTCATGGCTAAGGAACTCCGAGTTCCTCCCTGGTGGTTGATGTAAGCCACTGAGGTGATGTTGTCCGACTGAAACCTTATAAACCGGGCTAAGGACAATTGAGGCCAAGCAATCAGAGCATTGTAAATCACTCTCAATTCCAAGATGTTTATTGGAAGAGCAGACTCCCTGTGCCTTTAATGAGTCCCAGACTGCTTCCCAACCTAGCAGGCTGGCGTCCATGGTAACAATCACCCAGGAAGGTCTCCGGGAAGCATGGTCCCTGAGACAGATGGTCAAGAGAAAGCCACCATGGGAGAGAGTCTCTTGTCAAGTGGTCTAGATCTATCCTCAGACAGATCCGAATGTTCTCCGTTCCATTGTCTAAGCATGCATAATTGCAGAGCTCTCAAATGGAATCAAGCAAAGGGAATGATGTCCATGGAAGTGACCATCAGACCAATTACCTCCATACATTGAGCCACTGAAGGCCGAACAGTAGACTGAACAGAAAGGCAAGAGGAGAGAATTTATGATGTTCTGACGTCCGTCAGAATTTTTTTTATAGATCGGGAATCTATTATGGTCCCTAAGTAAACCACCCTTGTAGCTGGAAGAAGGGAACTATTTTCCAGATTCACTTTCCAACCATGGGAACGTAGAAAAGACAACAAGATCTCTGTATGAGAGTTTGTTTGTTGAAAAGATGGCGTCTGAACCAATATGTCATCTAGATATGGCACCACTGCAATTCCCTGGGACCTGATCACTGCCAAGAGAGCCCCCAGAACCTTTGAGAAAATTCTGGGAGCTGTGGCAAGGCCAAACAGAAGAACCACAAACTGAAAGTGTTTGTCTAGAAAGACGATTCTCAGGAATTTGTGATGATCCCTGTGGATGAAAACATGAAGATATGCGTCCTTCAGGTCTATGGTCATTATGAACTGACCCTCTTGGACAAAATAAAAATGGAACAAACGGTTTCCATTTTGAAGGACAGTACCCTGAGAAACTTGTAGAGGCACTTTAGGTCTATAATGGGTTGAAAAGTTCCCTCTTTTTTGGGAACCACAAACAGATTTAAATAGAATCCTAGACCCTGTTCCCTTACTGGAACTGGAACAATCACTCCCACTGTTTTGCATGACAAAACAGGGAAAGTCTGCCCCCACTTGATCCAATCCCGGACTAGGAGCCCTTCATGCTGACTTAGACTCAGCTGAGGGTTTCTTTGATTGCTTCCCTTAATTCCAAGACTGATTGGGCTTCCAAGAAGACTTGGACTGCTCCTGCTTGGAAGAGGGAGAGGAAGACTTTTGACCTTTGAAGTTACAAAAGGAACGGAAATTACTTTGAGATCCTTTGAGTCTGTTCTTCTTGTCTTGCGGTAGAAAAGACCCTTTTCCACCCATAATATCAGAAATTATTTCTGCCAGACCAGGTCCGAACAAGGGCTTCCCCTTGTAAGGAAGTGCCAGAAGATTGGACTTAGAGGTAACATCAGCTGACCAATATTTTAACCACAATTCCCTGCGAGCTATGACAAGGAAGCCAGACATCTTGGCTTCCAGTCTAATAACTTGCATTTTAGCATCAGAAATATAGGAATTAGCTAGTTTGAGAGCCTTAATCCTATCTTGTATCTCCTCCAGTGGAGTCTTTACTAAAGTTGATTCAGACAAGGCGTTGCATCAATAAGATGCCGCACTTGCTACTGTGGCAATACAAACTGCAGGTTGCCATTGAAGACCTTGATGAACATACATCTTCTTCAAATATGCTTCCAGCTTTTGTCCAAGGGATCCTTAAAGGAGCAGCTATCCTCTATAGGGATCAAAGTTCTCTTAGCCAGCGTAGAAATAGCCCCTTCAACTTTAGGCACCATGCGCCAAGGATCTTTAATGGAGTCAGCAACAGGAAGTATCTTTTTAAATACAGGAGATGGGGAGAAAGGAGTCCCTGGCTTCTCCCATTCCTGTTAAATAATCTGTCACACGGTCTGGGACAGGAAAAACTTCCACAGAGGAAGGAACATCATAGTATTTATTAAGTTTACTAGACTTCTTAGGGTTTACAACGACAGAAGTATCTTTAAATTGAAGTGTTCTAGCTAAGCATGCAGCACATAATTGCATAAGCAAAAGAATGTGTGCTTCTAGGCATAACAAGCATTTGTCAAAAAACACAGAGTCTTGGTCCGTGTCCATAATACTAACTGAAAAATTCCCCAAATTGTAGAACTTTTTTTTAAATACACTGTCACTTTAAGAATTTTTAATATCACAATTTGGCTGCCAGAAGTCTCTAAAACGATCGTATAGTAGATCGACACTGAAGAGACAGAAATTCAGTGATGCCTCTCCGCTCCGTGAATATCCGACAGCATGACCGGCAGAGAGAGGAAACTATGCAGCAAGTAAAAGTTGCTTGTTTCCCTCTGCCTACAACATAAGATGCAAGTAGCTGCAGCTGGTTTCAAACTCAAGCAGTTTGTCAGTTAGCATGTTCTAGCTAAGCAAGCAAAGAAAACCAACTGCCAAATTTTAAGTTTATTTATAAATCCCTATATAAAACATAAGCCACACACATACTAATAAAGTATTTCAACAAAATTAGCCCAAAGAGAAAAAATGGCCCAATAAAGGGAAGATTAACCCCTTGGCCTCTAGTTATTAAGGTCTGGCGGACCTGATCCGACACTGCGGATCAGGTCCGTCAGACCTCGCTGAATACACTCGCCGCATTCAGCATTATGAGCTGCTGGTGCAAAGCGGCCCCCTGCAGACTCGCGGCCAATAGGCCGCCAGCAGGGGGGTGTCAATCAACCCGATCATACTCGATCGGGTTGATTTCCGGCGATGTGTGTCTGCCTGCTCAGAGCAGGCGGACAGGTTATGGAGCAGCGGTCTTTGTGACCGCTGCTTCATAACTGCTGTTTCTGGCGAGTCTGAAGACTTGCCAGAAACAGGGGCCATCAAGCTCCTTACGGAGCTTGATAACTAGAGGCCCTTGTCTCAACATAAATAATGTGCCTGCCCACTGCCAAAGAAAATCCTGTTTAAAGGATTTTAAAAATGTCCCCATCTACTGCATATGACATATTCTTCTGAAGTGCAAGTCTCCAAGACCTAGAAGACAAAAGAACTTACCTGCAGTCTAGCTGTCCGACAGGAAGACAGCTCACAAGGCGTGAAAGAACACTTACTCCTTACAGAGACCTGTAGAAATAGAAAGAACAGAGTAACCAACTCTGGTTTTCTGTACCATGGGCAGCAATGTGTTAGGAAACAAAGCAAGGACTACCTCACAACTTTCTAACTGCTTAAAAGCCACCACTACTCTACTGAAGAGATTGAGGTGGACTCAGCTAAGCCCAAATCCTTGCTTGCAGGAAAAAGTAGAGATTCAAAAAGACAAGGATCCAACGTAGATTGAAGAATAAAAGTTCAAATTTATTAAACAAACGTTAAAATGCCAAACATGGCTATGATTACGGCTGAGTGCCGAAACATGTAAGCCGTTGGTGTCACGCTCACATACCCAGGCTTCTGTCCAAGCACTGTTGCTAGCCTTGTTTGGCATTTTAACGTTTGTTTAATAAATTTGAACTTTTATTCTTCAATCGAAGTTGGATCCTTGTCTTTTTAAATCTCTACTGATATTGCACCAGCTGTGGATCCACCAGTCCCTACACTTGGAGTTGTAATCCCGGAGGAAGATAGAGCCCCGCCCCCCGACCGGAGACCCAGGATACGTCACGTCTGACGTCTACACTGACGAATTGGAGGAGCGAGCTGTTCTGAGGCTTCTGTAGCCTGCGCCGGATGTTTGGAGCGAGACGCTCACCGATGTAACTTCGGTCTGTATTCACACAGGTCCCTGGCAAGCTCAGACGTTGTCCTTGGATGGCCAGCAGTGGATATTCCAGGGGGTGAGTGCGGCTAACTTGGGTAAGTCCTGGGAACAACAATCTGCTAAAGTTATTTGCTATACATGAATTGGATGATATTTAGGAGTGACAACTACCTTTTCTTTTTGCTGCAGGAAAAAGTAACCGAAAAAGCAATTAATTTCTTCAGACACCAAACCACCTCCTCCATTGACAGAGGCAAAGAGAATGACTGGGGATTATGGGTATGGGTGTGATACTTAACAGCTTTGCTGTGGTGCTCTTTGCCTCCTCCTGCTGGCCAGGAGTGATATTCCCACTAGTAATTGAATGACGTTGTGGACTCTCCATATCTTAGGAAAGAAATCTGGGTTCTTAAATGTATACTGGAATTCCTCATTTATGTAAATAATATTTGTAGATAAATAATAAGATAAGCAGAAACTAAGAAAGCAAACATTTTATTAAATCATATTTGTCAAAATTATTTACAGAACATAAATGGATTTGCTACAAAATGGATACTTGCCATTATTAGACTGAATATTTATGCTTTCTTTGGTTAAAATAGAAACTATAAGTGTTGAAAGAGAAAAGGAAGAAAGAAATAAGACCAAGTTAAAGGAGATTAAACACCTATTGCTTTTATGTAAAAAACTGTTGTTGATACAGTTTGCATGTAAGTCTACGAGCCCCCTTTCCATGTAAGCCTAAAAGCCCAGCTGTTTTATAGATCACCTCCATGAGAGCTGATTTTCAACAGTACAACTCTTAGCAGGGCCCTCTATCCACTTGTCTCTCATAATTGTCACCTTGTATATTAGACCCTGAGGAATCTGTTGGCTCTCTATCAACTTGTCTCTCATAATTGTTACCTTGTATATTAGACCCATGTCTATAGCGCTGAGGAATCCGTTGGCTCTCTATCAACTTGTCTCTCATAATTGTTACCTTGTATATTATATCCATGTCTTTAGCGCTGAGGAATCTGTTGGCCCTCTATCAACTTGTCTCTCATAATTGTCACCTTGTATATTAGACCCATGTCTATAGCGTTGAGGAATCTCTCTCTCTGCTACGAATCTGGTTTGGGTGATTTACAGTTTTTTGAAAACCTAGGCTATCGATTTTGCTTTTTGGTCTCTCTAGGATGTGTGGGACAAAGTAATTATTTTTACACAAAACAAAAAGGTGTTTTATTCCCTTTGTCTGTCAGACATTTCCTGTTTTTTTATGTAATTTCCATTGGCATTCGGCTAGATTATGAGTTTTGCGGTACGGCTTTTAACGCTGAAAATTGGCCATTAGCATATTACGAGTCGCAACGATATAGCTATAACGCAAGCATTTTAGCCTGTAACGCAACGTCCATTCCGCACTCAAAAAATTACATTTGAGTGTGGGATTTTCATGTCATATTACAGGTTGTGCGTTCAGGCTAAAATAGCTTGGATTACAGCCTATACCGACATGATCCATAGCGCCATCTGAGACCAGTAGTTATGGATTTCGCAAAAAAAAAGTTTCACAAAACTCATAACTAAAATGTTACAAAGTACACTAACACCTATAAACTACCTATTAACCCCTAAACTGCCACCCTCCCGCATCACAAACACTATATTAAACCTATTAACTCCTAATCTGCTGCACACCCACATCGCGACTATTAGATAGTTATTAACCCCTAATCTGCCGCCCACCCACATCGCCAACACTATTTCAATATATTAACCCCTAAACCGCCGTTCCCCGACATCGCCGACAGTAAATAAACCTATAAATCCCTAAACCTCCAGCCCCCACATCGCCGCCATTAAATAAACCTATTAACCCCTAAACTGCCAGTCCCCCACATTGTAACTACTAAACTAAACCTATTAACCCCTAAACTGCCAGCCCCCCACGTTGCAAAATACTAAATTAAACTGTTAACTCCTAAACCTAAAACCCCCTAACTTTAAAAATAAAAATATCAATTAAAAATCCTAAATTGCAAATTAAAAAACACTATGAAAAAATTGAAAACCTAAATTACAAATTATGTAGGATTATTTATTTTTTTTAATTTGTAATTTAGGTTTTCAATTTTTTCGTAGTGTTACATTTTTTGAAATTTTAAATTTTAAAAAAATCTAAGGTTACAAAAATAATAAACACTAAATTTACAAAACATAAAAAACACTAACGTCTAGATTTAGAGTTTTGTCGGTAACGACCCGCGTAGCTAACGCTGGCTTTTTTCTGGCCGCACCTTTAAAATAACTCTGGTATTGAGAGTCCACCGAATGGCTGCGTTAGGCTCCAAAAAAGGAGCGTAGAGCATATTTAACGCAACTTCAACTCTCGATACCAGAGTTGCTTACGGACGCGGCCAGCCTCAAAAACGTGCTTGTGCACGATTCCCCCATAGGAAACAAAGGGGCTGTTTGAGCTGAAAAAAACCTAACACCTGCAAAAAAGCCGCGTTCAGCTCCTAACGCAGCCCCATTGTTGTCTATGGGGAAACACTTCCTACGTCTGCACCTAACACCCTAACATGTACCCCGAGTCTAAACACCCCTAACCTTACACTTATTAACCCCTATTCTGCCGCCCCCGCTATCGCTGACCCCTGCATATTATTTTTAACCCTGGAATGTGCCGCTCCGTAAACCGCCGCTACTTACATTATCCCTATGTACCCCTAATCTGCTGCCCCTAACACCGCCGACCCCTATATTATATTTATTAACCCCTAATCTGCCCCCCACAACGTCGCCTCCACCTGCCTACACTTATTAACCCCTAATCTGCCGACCGGACCGCACCGCTATTATAATAAAGTTATTAACCCCTAATCCGCCTCACTAACCCTATAATAAATAGTATTAACCCCTAATCTGCCCTCCCTAACATCGCCGACACCTAACTTCAAACATTAACCCCTAATCTGCCGACTGGAGCTCACCGCTATTCTAATAAATGTATTAACCCCTAAAGCTAAGTCTAACCCTAACACTAACACCCCCCTAACTTAAATATAATTTTAATCTAACGAAATTAATTAACTCTTATTAAATAAATTATTCCTATTTAAAGCTAAATACTTACCTGTAAAATAAATCCTAATATAGCTACAATATAAATTATAATTATATTATACCTATTTTAGGATTAATATTTATTTTACAGGTAACTTTGTATTTATTTTAACCAGGTACAATAGCTATTAAATAGTTAAGAACTATTTAATAGCTAAAATAGTTAAAATAATTACAAAATTACCTGTAAAATAAATCCTAACCTAAGTTACAATTAAACCTAACACTACACTATCAATAAATTAATTAAATAAAATACCTACAATTACTTACAATTAAACCTAACACTACACTATCAATAAATTAATTAAATACAATACCTACAAATAACTACAATGAAATAAACTAACTAAAGTACAAAAAATAAAAATGAACTAAGTTACAAAAAATAAAAAAATATTTACAAAACATTAGAAAAATATTACAACAATTTTAAACTAATTACACCTACTCTAAGCCCCCTAATAAAATAACAAAGACCCCCAAAATAAAAAATGCCCTATCCTATTCTAAATTACTAAAGTTCAAAGCTCTTTTACCTTACCAGCCCTGAAAAGGGCCCTTTGCGGGGCATGCCCCAAGAAATTCAGCTCTTTTTCCTGTAAAAAAACACATAGAATACCCCCCCCCAACATTACAACCCACCACCCACATACCCCTAATCTAACCCAAACCCCCCTTAAATAAACCTAACACTAAGCCCCTGAAGATCTTCCTACCTTATCTTCACCATACCAGGTATCACCGATCCGTCCTGGCTCCGATATCTTCATCTAAGCCCAAGCGGGGGCTAGACATCCATCATCTGACGGCTGAAGAAGTCCAGAAGAGGCTCCAAAGTCTTCATCCTATCCGGGAAGAAGAGTAGATCCGGACCAGCAACCATCTTCTTCCAAGCGGCATCTTCTATCTTCATCCGATGAGGACCGGCTCCATCTTGAAGACCTCCACCGCGGACCCATCTTCTTCCGACGACGACTTCCCGACGAATGACGGTTCCTTTAAGGGACGTCATCCAAGATGGCGTCCCTCGAATTCCGATTGGCTGATAGGATTCTATCAGCCAATCGGAATTAAGGTAGGAAAATTCTGATTGGCTGATGGAATCAGCCAATCAGAATCAAGTTCAATCCGATTGGCTGATTCAATCAGCCAATCAGATTAAGCTTGCATTCTATTGGCTGTTCCGATCAGCCAATAGAATGCAAGCTCAATCTGATTGGCTGATCGGATCAGCCAATCGGTTTGAACTTGATTCTGATTGGCTGATTCCATCAGCCAATCAGAATTTTCCTACCTTAATTCCGATTGGCTGATAGAATCCTATCAGCCAATCGGAATTCGAGGGACGCCATCTTGGATGACGTCCCTTAAAGGAACCGTCATTCGTCGGGAAGTCGTCGTCGGAAGAAGATGGGTCCGCGGTGGAGGTCTTCAAGATGGAGCCGGTCCTCATCGGATGAAGATAGAAGATGCCGCTTGGAAGAAGATGGTTGCTGGTCCGGATCTACTCTTCTTCCCGGATAGGATGAAGACTTTGGAGCCTCTTCTGGACTTCTTCAGCCGTCGGATGATGGATGTCTAGCCCCCGCTTGGGCTTAAATGAAGATATCGGAGCCAGGACGGATCGGTGATACCTGGTATGGTGAAGATAAGGTAGGAAGATCTTCAGGGGCTTAGTGTTAGGTTTATTTAACGGGGGTTTGGGTTAGATTAGGGGTATGTTGGTGGTGGGTTGTAATGTTGGGGGGGTATTGTATGTTTTTTTTACAGGAAAAAGAGCTGAATTTCTTGGGGCATGCCCCGCAAAGGGCCCTGTTCAGGGCTGGTAAGGTAAAAGAGCTTTGAACTTTAGTAATTTAGAATAGGGTAGGGCATTTTTTTATTTTGGGGGTCTTTGTTATTTTATTAGGGGGCTTAGAGTAGGTGTAATTAGTTTAAAATTGTTGTAATATTTTTCTAATGTTTGTAAATATTTTTTTATTTTTTGTAACTTAGTTCTTTTTTATTTTTTGTACTTTAGTTAGTTTATTTCATTGTAGTTATTTGTAGGTATTGTATTTAATTAATTTATTGATAGTGTAGTGTTAGGTTTAATTGTAAGTAATTGTAGGTATTTTATTTAATTAATTTATTGATAGTGTAGTGTTAGGTTTAATTGTAACTTAGGTTAGGATTTATTTTACAGGTAATTTTGTAATTATTTTAACTATTTTAGCTATTAAATAGTTCTTAACTATTTAATAGCTATTGTACCTGGTTAAAATAAATACAAAGTTACCTGTAAAATAAATATTAATCCTAAAATAGGTATAATATAATTATAATTTATATTGTAGCTATATTAGGATTTATTTTACAGGTAAGTATTTAGCTTTAAATAGGAATAATTTATTTAATAAGAGTTAATTAATTTCGTTAGATTAAAATTATATTTAACTTAGGGGGGTGTTAGTGTTAGGGTTAGACTTAGCTTTAGGGGTTAATACATTTCTTAGAATAGCGGCGAGATTCGGTCGGCAGATTAGGGGTTAATAATTGAAGTTAGGTGTCGGCGATGTTAGGGAGGGCAGATTAGGGGTTAATAAATATAATATAGGGGTCGGCGGTGTTAGGGGCAGCAGATTAGGGGTACATAGCTATAATGTAGGTGGCGGCTCTTTGCGGTCGGCAGATTAGGGGTTAATTATTGTAGGTAGCTGGCGGCGACGTTGTGGGGGGCAGGTTAGGGGTTAATAAATATAATATAGGGGTCGGCGGTGTTAGGGGCAGCAGATTAGGGGTACATAGCTATAATGTAGCTGGCGGCGGCGTGCGGACGGCAGATTAGGGGTTAATAAGTGTAGGTAGCTGGCTGCGACGTTGTAAGGGGCAGGTTAGGGGTTAATAAATATAATATAGGGGTCGGCGGTGTTAGGGGCAGCAGATTAGGGGTACATAAGTATAACGTAGGTGGCGGTCGGCAGATTAGGGGTTAAAAAAAATTAATTGAGTGTCGGCGATGTGGGGGGGCCTCGGTTTAGGGGTACATAGGTAATTTATGGGTGTTAGTGTACTTTAGAGCACAGTAGTTAAGAGCTTTATAAACCGGCGTTAGCCCAGAAAGCTCTTAACTACTGACTTTTTTCTGCGGCTGGAGTTTTGTCGTTAGATTTCTAACGCTCACTTCAGACACGACTCTAAATACCGGAGTTAGAAAGATCCCATTGAAAAGATAGGATACGCAATTTACGTAATGGGATCTGCGGTATGGAAAAGTCACGGCTGAAAAGTGAGCGTTAGACCCTTTTTTGACTGACTCCAAATACCGGCGGTAGCCTAAAACCAGCGTTAGGAGCCTCTAACGCTGGTTTTCACGGCTACCGCCAAACTCTAAATCTAGGCCTAAGATTACAAAAAATAATAAACAAAATTATCAAAACTGAAAACAATTACACCTAATCTAATAGACCTATAAAAATTAAAAGCCCCCCAAAATAAAAACACCCCCTAACCTACAATAAACTACCAATAGCCCTTAAAAGGCTTTAAAAAACTAAGCTACCCATTGCCCCTAAAGGGACATTTGTATGGGCATTGCCCTTAAAAGGGCATTCAGCTCTTTTTTACTGTCTTTAAAAGGGCATTTAGCTCTTTCACACTTTGCCCAAAGTCCTAATCTGAAAAAAACACTCCAAAAATAATAAAATACCTAACACTAACCCCAGAATATCTACTCACGGTTCCTGATGTCTGGACATCCATCTCCATCCAGGTGGTGAGAAGTCTTCATCCGGGCGGCGACATCTTCATCCATTGCAGGGGTGTCTTCTATCTTCATACCTCCGGCGCAGAGCGGAGCTATCCTGGACCGCGATGACATCCTGTGCGGAGCGTCCTCTTCATATGGTGACCGCTGCACAATGAAGTTGAATGCAAGGTAGCTGTTTCAAAATGGCCTACCTTGCATTCCTATTGGCTGATTTGATTCTTCAAATTCAAATCAGCTAATAGGATGAGAGCTTCTGAAATCCTATTGGCTCTTAGTTGAATGCAAGGTAGCTGTTTCAAAATGGCCTACCTTGCATTCCTATTGGCTGATTTGATTCTTCAAATTCAAATCAGTCAATAGGATGAGAGCTACTGAAATCCTATTGGCTGTTTTGAACAGCCGATAGGATTTCAGAAGCTTTTATCCTATTGGCTGATTTGAATTTGAAGAATCAAATCAGCCAATAGGAATGCAAGGTATGCCATTTTGAAACAGCTACCTTGCATTCAACTTCAGTGTACGGAGGTGACTGTATGAAGAGGACGCTCTGCGCAGGATGTCATCAACGGTCCAGGATAGCTCCGATCTGCGGGGTTAAAGATAGAACATGCCCCTGCTATGGATGAAGATATCGCCGCCTAGATGAAGTCTTCAGGAACTGTGAGTAAATATTCTGGGGTTAGTGTTAGGTATTTTTTTTATTTTTTGGGGTGTTTTTTTTTCAGATTAGGGCTTTGGGCAAAGTGTAAAAGAGCTGAATGTCCTTTTAAGGGCAGTGAAAAAGAGCTGAATACCCTTTCAAGGGCAATGCCCATACAAATGCCCCTTTAGGGACAATGGGTAGCTTAGGTTTTTTTTAGAGTTTTGTTTTTTATTTTGGGGGGTTGGTTAGGTGGTGGGTTTTACTGTTGGGGGACTTTGTATTTTTTGCTAGGTAAAAGAGCTGTTTAACTTAGGGCAAGGCCCTACAAAAAGCCCATTTAAGGGCTATTGGTAGTTTATTGTAGGTTAGGGGGTGTTTTTATTTTGGGGGCTTTGTATTTTTATAGGGTTATTAGATTAGGTGTAATTGTTTTTAATTTTTGATAATTTCGTTTATTATTTTTTGTAATCTTAGAGGTTTTTCATTTTTCGTAATTTTGTGTTTATTATTTTTTGTAATTTTTAATTTTTATTTTTTTTTCGCAGTGTTAGGTTTTTTTAAATTTGTAATTTAGATTTTTTTAATTGGTAGTTTTTTTAATTTTATTAGAATAATTTTGTTAGGTTAATTTATAGTTTAAATTTAGGTTGTTTTTTTTTTATTTCACAGATAAGTTTTTTTATTTTAAGATAGTTATATTGTAATTTTAATTTAAATTTAGGGGGGTATTAGGTTTAGGGGTTATTAGTTTAATTTAATGTTTTGCAATGTGGGGGGCGGCGGTTTAGGGGTTAATAGGTTTATTTAGGTGTTGACAATGTTGGGGCGCAGCGGAATAGGGGTTAATAATTATATTTAGTGTTAGCGATGTCGGGGATTGGCAGAATAGAGGTTAATAACTTTTATTTAGTGTCGGGGCGGCGGATTAGGGGTGTTTAGACTAGGGGTTTATGTTAGGGTGTTAGGTTTGAATGTAACTTTCTTTTCCCTATAGACATTAATTGGGGTTGCGTTACAGCCATATGCCATTCTGAGGTGTAAGTATTTTTTTCTAACACTCTCTAGTTTAATTTAGTGTTTTGTGATGTGGGGGCGGCGGTTTAGGGGTTAATAGGTTTATTTAGGTGTTGTTGATGTCGGGGAGCAGTGGTATAGGGGTTAATAATTATATTTAGTGTCGGCAATGTCGGGGAGCAGCAGAATAGCGGTTAATAACTTTTATTTAGTGTCGGGGCGGCGGATTAGGGGTGTTTAGACTAGGGGTTTATGTTAGGGTGTTAGGTTTGAATGTAACTTTCTTTTCCCCATAGACATCAATTGGGGTTGCGTTACAGCCATTTGCCTTTCTGAGGTGTAAGGTTTTTTTTTAACACTCTCTCCCCATTGATGTCTATGGGGGAAAGCATGCACGAGCACGTAAACTCAGCCCTTGACTTTTGTGCGGTATGGAGCTTAACGCGCCATAACGCACAGCACAAGGAGGCTTTTCAGTAACTCGTAATGGCAACGCTATGGAGAGTGCAATAACGCATTTTTTTGGCGCTAGTTTCGCACCCTGTTTAGCGCAAAACTCGTAATCTAGGTGATTATTTCTTACATCTGCTCAATAGTCTTACAGGTGATCACTACCAGTAAGATTAAAGGCAGACACCATAAAATATATATATTAATTACTTGGGTTGAGTGTAAATCAGGTTAAAGGGACATGAAACCCAGATTTCCTCTTTCATGATTTAGAAAGACATGCAATTTTAAACAACTTTCTAGTTTACTTATGTTTTCTTTTTTGTTTCATTCTCGTGATATCCTTTGTTGAAAAGCATATATAGATAGGCTTAGTAGCTGCTGATAGGCGGCTGCAAATAGATGCCTCATGTGATTGGATCACCTCTGTGCATTGCTATTTCTTCAGCAAAGGATAGCTAAAGAATGAAGCAAATTAGATCATGGAAGTAAATTGGAGTATTGTTTAAAATTGTATTCTCGATCTGAATCATGAAAGAAAAATGTTGGGTTGGGTGTTCCTTTAAGATCTCTATGTTTGGACTAAAAGTTGTTTTCCCCAAATATGCATTTGGTGCATTAACATGAAACCCTAATTTTTTCTTTTTTTCATGATTTAATTGAGTATGAGTATGCAATTTTATACAACTTTTCAATGTATTATCAAATCATAGTGTCCTTGATTGAAGAGTATATCTAGGTAGTCTCATGAGCAGCAATGCACTACTGGGAGCAATCTGGTGATTAATTGCTGAACATAAATCCATTGTGCCATTTGCTCACCCATTGTGGTTAGCTAGCTCCCATTACTGTATTGCTGCCACTCAGTCTACCTAGGTATGCTTTTCAACAAAGGATACCAAGGAACAAAGTAACGGCTAGATTTGGAGCTTTGTCGGTAAGGACCCGCGTAGCTAACGCCGGCTTTTTTCTGGCCGCACCATAAAAATAACTCTGGTAATGAGAGTACACATAAAGGCTGCGTTAGGCTCCAAAAAAGCAGCGTAGAACATTTTTAACACAACTTCAACTCTCGATACCAGAGTTGCTTACGGACGCGGCCAGCCTCAAAAACGTGCTCGTGCATGATTCCCCCATAGGAAACAATGGGGCTGTTTGAGCTGAAAAAAAACCTAACACCTGCAAAAAAGCCGCGTTCAGCTCTTAACGCAGCCCCATTGTTTGCTATGCGTAAACACTTCCTACGTCTGCACCTAACACCCTAACATGTACCCCGAGTCTAAACACCCCTAACCTTACACTTTTTAACCCCTATTCTGCCGCCCCCGCTATCGCTGACCCCTGCATATTTTTTTAACCCCTAATCTGCCGCTCCGTAAACCGCTGCTACTTACATTATCCCTATGTACCCCTAATCTGCTGCCCCTAACACCGCCGACCCCTATATTATATTTATTAACCCCTAATCTGCTCCCCACAACGTCGCCTCCACCTGCCTACACTTATTAACCCCTAATCTGCCGACCGGACCTGAGCGCTACTATAATAAAGTTATTAACCCCTAATCCGCCTCACTAACCCTATAATAAATAGTATTAACCCCTAATCTGCCCTCCCTAACATCGCCGACACCTAACTTCAATTATTAACCCCTAATCTGCCGACCGGAGCTCACCACTATTCTAATAAATGTATTAACCCCTAAAGCTAAGTCTAACCCTAACACTAACACCCCCCTAAATTAAATATAATTTTAATCTAACGAAATTAATTAACTCTTATTAAATAAATTATTCCTATTTAAAGCTAAATACTTACCTGTAAAATAAATCCTAATATAGCTACAATATAAATTATAATTACATTGTAGCTATTTTAGGATTAATATTTATTTTACAGGCAACTTTGTAATTATTTTAACCATGTACAATAGCTATTAAATAGTTAAGAACTATTTAATAGCTACCTAGTTAAAATAATTACAAAATTACCTGTAAAATAAATCCTAACCTAAGTTACAATTAAACCTAACACTATACTATCATTAAATTAATTAAATAAAATACCTATAATTACCTACAATTAAACCTAACACTACACTATCAATAAATTAATTAAATACAATATCTACAAATAACTACAATGAAATAAACTAACTAAAGTACAAAAAATAAAAAAGAACTAAGTTACAAAAAATAAAAAAATATCTACAAACATAAGAAAAATATTACAACAATTTTAAACTAATTACACCTACTCTAAGCCCCCTAATAAAATAACAAAGACCCCCAAAATAAAAAATGCCCTACCCTATTCTAAATTAATAAAGTTCAAAGCTCTTTTACCTTACCAGCCCTGAACAGGGTCCTTTGCGGGGCATTCCCCAAGAAGTTCAGCTCTTTTGCCTGTAAAAAAAAAACATACAATACCCCCCCCCCAACATTACAACCCACCACCCACATACCCCTAATCTAACCCAAACCCCCCTTAAATAAACCTAACACTAAGCCCCTGAAGATCATCCTACCTTGTCTTCACCTCACCAGGTATCACCGATCCGTCCTGGCTCCAAAATCTTCATCCAACCCAAGCGGGGGCTGGCTGTAATAATCTGTTAGGTACTGTTTAAATATGTCAATGACAACAGTAATCCTATGAGATTGATAAGGGTTTTGTTGTTGGCTAAGTATTCCAGTAAAGGATTTTAAAGTAATACCTAGTACTTTTATATATGCCAAGGCGTTATAGTTGAGCAATGAAATATTGGATATATCACACAAACTATAATGTGGCAAATGTAACAGGTTAATATATAGGCTAAACTGTATATTGAGGGAACTTGATAGTTCAGACGGAAATTCACAGTATAAGAAATTGGAGTAGATAAAGTTAATCAGACCTGTGAGTAATGTTCCTGAGTCGATATGTTCCCCTTGATCCGTTTAGTATATTTAACTCAGTATGGAACCGTGAGTTAAAACAAACAGTAGCGTGGAGAGCCGGTTAGAGCTGACAGGCAGGGAGAGATGCAGACGTCTGCCTCTGATGACGTCACGGCTATCGAGTGCCGGTCACACACAAGTTGTTTTAGGAAGATGTGAAGCAGCACCTGAAACAATAATCCAGAAAGTATAGCATCTACTATACAGGTTAGTGAGCAACTTTAGAATTCCAAGTAGAAGTATAGTATAGGATGATTTCCAAAAGTATAGAGCATAAAACTCTGTAGCGGTCTGAGTACACAGCAATGAGCATTAGAACTCAATAAAGCAGCACTGATTCTTAGTGGGTGGTGCCTTAAATAGGCAAAAGGCTTAAAGGGACAGAGAGGTCACGTTTAACCCTTACAGAGCCCCCCCCACAAAGAACCACAGCGTGGGTCAAGGTCTGGGACGATCCGGATTTCGCCGGTGGAAAAGGGACACAAGGCGAGGAGCAGAGACATTGGTAGCAGGTTCCCAAGAGTCCTCTTCATGACCAAACCCCTTCCAATGAATAAGATAAAATAGAATTCCCCCACGGATGCGTGAGTCCAGGATGCTATGTACAACAAATTCTTGATCCGGGGAAGGTATCGGAACTGGTTCGGAGTCAAGAGAAGTAGGGGTAGACACAGAGCAAGGTTTAACTAAGGACACGTGAAAAGTAGGATGAACTTTGAAATTGGAAGGGAGCTGTAGGGTGACAGTTGATGGATTTGTGATCCGAATGATGCGGTATGGACCAATGAACAACTTCCCCATCTTCTTGCTAGGGTATGAGAGTCTAAGATTCCGAGTTGAGAGCCAAACCTTTTGTCCTACCACATATGTGGGACTAGACCTATGACGGAGATTGTAGTATTTACTCTGATACGCTTGGGCATGTAGAATATTATCATGAATAGTTGGGAATAGAGCTGAGATATCATTGACCAAATCATTTACTACAGGACAAGGTGTCTCAACCTTAGGTAGTAAAGTAAAACGAGGGTGTAATCCATAATTAATGAAAAATGGAGAGAAACCAGTGGAAGAATTTCTGTTGTTGTTATACGCGAACTCTGCTAGTGGGAGGAAGAATGCCCATGACTCTTGTTGATTTGCGCAGTAACATCGCAAGTATTGCTCCAGCCACTGGTTGACTCTCTCTGTTTGTCCGTTAGTCTGCGGATGATAAGCGGTGGAAAGCTTCTGTTCCATGTGGAGGGCTTTACAAAGAGATCTCCAGAATTTGGAGGTGAACTGAGTTCCACGATCACTGATAACTGTTAGTGGGATGCCATGCAAGCGTACTACATTATGTATAAATAGATCACAAGAAATTTTGGACGTAGGTAATGATGTTATGGGGATGAAGTGTGACATTTTTGAGAACAAATCCGTAACCACCATGATAGTGGTATAATTATTGGATGTCGGTAGATCAACTATAAAGTCCATAGACACAGTCTGCCAAGGAACATGGGGTACTGGTAAAGGTTGTAAAAGACCGACTGGCAATTGTCTGGAGGGTTTAGAGGTGGCACAGATGACACATTGGTCCAAGTGATTTTTAAGATCTGAGCGTAAGGTTGGCCACCAATAGAATCTAGTGAGCAAATCCATAGTTTTATCCCTACCCATATGCCCTGCTAAAGGAGATTCGTGAACAGAATTCAGTACTTCTTTCCTGAGGTTTGTTGGGATATACAGCTTGTGGTCCTTGCGTAATACTCCATTAGCGTCAGGTAGTAAGTCCTGAAAAGGAACAGAAGTATCTGTGTCAAGTGCTCTTTTGAACAGGGGTTCAAGACCCGTCATGATTCCTACTATACATTCCTTGGGTATGATGGTAGGGGGCAAAGGAGATTGTGAAGGTTTGGTTGCTTGTCTAGAAAGGGCGTCTGCCTTGCCATTCCTGGTACCTGGTCTATAGGTGATGATATATTGAAAGCGAGAAAAATAGAGACTCCATCTCACTTGCCTGGAAGACAAAGTACGATTAGATTGTAAGTACTGCAAGTTCTTATGATCAGTATAAATAACAGTAGGTTGGGTAGCTCCTTCTAAAAGGTGTCTCCAATGGTCAAAAGAACACTTGATAGCGAGCAATTCTTTTTCTCCTACTGGGTAATTTAATTCAGAAGGTTGTAGGAGTCGAGAGAAGAAAGCCACTGGATGTAACGGATCCTTAAAAGATTTTCTCTGGGACAAGATTGCCCCAATGGCAAATTCTGAGGCGTCCACCTCTAGTGTAAATTGCTTTTGCAGATCTGGATACTGGAGGATGGGAGCTGAAGTAAATTGGGACTTCAAATTGTCAAATACTGATTGAGTTTGATGGTTCCAGGCAAATGGTTGATTCAATTTTGTGAGTACTGTCAGGGGTTTTGTGAGGGCTGCAAAGCCAGGTATAAATTTTCTATAATAATTAGAAAACCCTAGAAAGCGCTGTACGTCTTTCTTTGATTGGGGGACAGGCCAATCTAAAATAGCCTGAACCTTGTCGTTTTGCATTTTAATGCCTTTTGGGGAAATTTCATAACCAAGGAAGGTTATGTTCTGAGATTCGAATATACATTTTTCGAGTTTGGCATATAGATGGTGTGTCCTAAGTCTAGAAAGGACTTCTCTTACATGTAGTCTATGCTGATCTAGGTCTTGTGAATAAATTAGAATGTCGTCCAAATAGACTACAACATACACATCCAGTATGTCTCGGAAAATGTCATTGATAAGACATTGGAATGTAGCTGGAGCATTACATAATCCGAATGGCATCACCGTGTATTCGAAAAGACCGTATCTAGTTCGGAACGCAGTGAGCCATTCGTCTCCAGCCCTCATTCGTATCAGATTATAGGCGCCACGAAGATCCAACTTGGTGAAAACCATGGCACCCCTCAATCTTTCTATCAACTCTGGGATTAACGGGAGAGGGTACCTGTTTTTACGTGTACGCTTATTTAATTCTCGGTAATCAATAATAGGTCTTAAAGTACCGTCTTTGTTAGTAACAAAAAATATCCCAGCCCCGGCAGGAGAGGTACTGGGTCTGATAAACCCCTTTTTAAGGTTATCATCAATATAGTTCTTTAAGTGTTCCAACTCTGGTTTAGAGAGCGGATAAATGTGACCATACGGGATGGAGACCCCCGGTAATAGGTCAATCGGGCAATCATAAGCCCTGTGAGGAGGGAGGACCTCAGCATCCTTTTTGTCAAACACATCAGAGTACTCTGCGTAATGAGTGGGCAGGATATTAGCAGAAGTATTACATAGAATAGATAGATCAGTATTTGACAAGGATGTACTTGTTTTAGGAAAGGTTAGGCTGAGATTATCCCAATCTATAGTAGGTTTGTACATACATAACCATTCCATACCTAATATGATGTCAAAAATAGGGGATGTAATAACATCAAATATACAAGATTTAGTTACTGAGTTATTAATAGTTACCTGAATAGGATCAGTTTGATGTAATACAGGCCCTGAAGCAAGTAAAGACCCATCAATAACTTTCACCGAGACTGGATTGCTTTTACACACAAAAGGTATTTTATTGGATTTCACAAAACCTAGATGGATAAAGTTTCTACATGAGCCTGTATCTATGAGTGCTTCAGTGGTTGTCTGGTAGTGGTCCCACTGTAAGAGAATTGGGACAGTGATATAAGCATTTTTAATTGTCTTAATTACGTAAGAGGTATGTGTTGTTAGCAACCTACCCTTCTTAGTTTTAGCTAGTATAGGGCAGTCCTTCACTTCATGGGCTGGGGAAGCACAGTACATGCAAAGGCATTGCATTTTTCTTCTGGCTTTTTCCTGAGGGGTGAGTGGTCCCTTCATAAACCCGATATCCATGGGTTGGGTACTATCCTTCACCTGGTAAGTTGGAGTTGGGAGATATCCTTTAGAGCTCGTAGCTTTTTCATTCCTCCTTTCCCTGAGGCGTCTATCTATATTAATTGTAAGTGTGAAAAATTCCTCCAGGGAGTCAGGGATACCAATGCGGGATAATTCATCTTTAATCTCTTCACTTAACCCCAAACGAAATTGTGTCTTAAGGGACACCTCGTTCCATCCTGAGTCACGTGCAGAAATCTTGAAGAGGGTGATATAATTTTCCACTGGATTTTTCTTTTGTTTCAGGGCCCTTAAGGTATTTTCGGCAGAAACCTGTTTGAAGGGGTCATCATAAAGTGCTGCCATCTGGTTGAAAAAACTTGAAAGATATCCTAAGACAGGGTCTTGGTTCTCATAGAATGAGTCAGCCCAAGCCCTGGGCTCACCCCTTAGATAAGAAATGACCGTTAAGACTCTGACCCTTTCTGTGGGGTATGTACGTGGTTTTAAGTCAAATAACAATAAACAGGAATTCCTGAATTCTCGGAAGTGGGCTCTGTCTCCAGAGAATTTCTCAGGAGGGGAGACCAAGGGCTCAGGTGTTTGTTCTGAGGGGCTCGGCTTAGGGGCCAATACCTCTCGAAGACAGGCTTTTAGGGCCTGGTTTTCTACTTGTAGCTCATGAAAAGAACCTGACAAGGCATCGAGCCTATCAGACAATACTTGAACTCTTTCACCAATAGGATCCTGTTCCATGGTTAGATTAAGTTATAATGATATTCTGTTTTAATGAAAACTTCGGCCAAAACAAACCCTTAATGAATCTCTTATTTGGCTGCTTTATTATGTAATAATCTGTTAGGTACTGTTTAAATATGTCAATGACAACAGTAATCCTATGAGATTGATAAGGGTTTTGTTGTTGGCTAAGTATTCCAGTAAAGGATTTTAAAGTAATACCTAGTACTTTTATATATGCCAAGGCGTTATAGTTGAGCAATGAAATATTGGATATATCACACAAACTATAATGTGGCAAATGTAACAGGTTAATATATAGGCTAAACTGTATATTGAGGGAACTTGATAGTTCAGACGGAAATTCACAGTATAAGAAATTGGAGTAGATAAAGTTAATCAGACCTGTGAGTAATGTTCCGGAGTCGATATGTTCCCCTTGATCCGTTTAGTATATTTAACTCAGTATGGAACCGTGAGTTAAAACAAACAGTAGCGTGGAGAGCCGGTTAGAGCTGACAGGCAGGGAGAGATGCAGACGTCTGCCTCTGATGACGTCACGGCTATCGAGTGCCGGTCACACACAAGTTGTTTTAGGAAGATGTGAAGCAGCACCTGAAACAATAATCCAGAAAGTATAGCATCTACTATACAGGTTAGTGAGCAACTTTAGAATTCCAAGTAGAAGTATAGTATAGGATGATTTCCAAAAGTATAGAGCATAAAACTCTGTAGCGGTCTGAGTACACAGCAATGAGCATTAGAACTCAATAAAGCAGCACTGATTCTTAGTGGGTGGTGCCTTAAATAGGCAAAAGGCTTAAAGGGACAGAGAGGTCACGTTTAACCCTTACACTGGCGATCCATCATCCGGTGGCGGAAGAGGTCCAGAAGAGGCTCCAAAGTCTTCATCCTATCCGGGAAGAAGAGGCGATCTGGACCGGCAACCATCTTGATCCAAGCGGCATCTTCTATCTTCATCCGATGACGACCGGCTCCATCCTGAAGACCTCCACCGCGGACCCATCTTCTTCCGGCGACGTCCAACTGAAGAATGACGGTTCCTTTAAGGGATGTCATCCAAGATGGCGTCCCTCGAATTCCGATTGGCTGATAGGATTCTATCAGCCAATCGGAATTAAGGTAGGAATATTCTGATTGGCTGATGGAATCAGCCAATCAGAATCAAGTTCAATCCGATTGGCTGATCCAATCAGCCAATCAGATTGAGCTTGCATTCTATTGGCTGATCGGAACAGGTGGAGGTCTTCAGGATGGAGCCGGTCGTCATCGGATGAAGATAGAAGATGCCGCTTGGATCAAGATGGTTGCCGGTCCAGATCGCCTCTTCTTCCCGGATAGGATGAAGACTTTGGAGCCTCTTCTGGACCTCTTCAGCCACCGGATGATGGATCGCCAGCCCCCGCTTGGGTTGGATGAAGATTTTGGAGCCAGGACAGATCGGTGATACCTGGTGAGGTGAAGACAAGGTAGGATGATCTTCAGGGGCTTAGTGTTAGGTTTATTTAAGGGGGGTTTGGGTTAGATTAGGGGTATGTGGGTGGTGGGTTGTAATGTTGGGGGGGGGTATTGTATGTTTTTTTTTTACAGGCAAATGAGCTGAACTTCTTGGGGCATGCCCCGCAAAGGACCCTGTTCAGGGCTGGTAAGGTAAAAGAGCTTTGAACTTTATTAATTTAGAATAGGGTAGGGCATTTTTTATTTTGGGGGTCTTTTTTATTTTATTAGGGGGCTTAGAGTAGGTGTAATTAGTTTAAAATTGATGTAATATTTTTCTTATGTTTGTAGATATTTTTTTATTTTTTGTAACTTAGTTCTTTTTTATTTTTTGTACTTAAGTTAGTTTATTTCATTGTAGTTATTTGTAGATATTGTATTTAATTAATTTATTGATAGTGTAGTGTTAGGTTTAATTGTAGGTAATTATAGGTATTTTATTTAATTAATTTAATGATAGTATAGTGTTAGGTTTAATTGTAACTTTGGTTAGGATTTATTTTACAGGTCATTTTGTAATTATTTTAACTAGGTAGCTATTAAATAGTTCTTAACTATTTATTAGCTATTGTACATGGTTAAAATAATTACAAAGTTGCCTGTAAAATAAATATTAATCCTAAAATAGCTACAATGTAATTATAATTTATATTGTAGCTATATTAGGATTTATTTTACAGGTAAGTATTTATCTTTAAATAGGAATAATTTATTTAATAAGAGTTAATTTATTTCGTTAGATTAAAATTATATTTAAGTTAGGGGGGTGTTAGTGTTAGGGTTAGACTTAGCTTTAGGGGTTAATATATTTATTAGAATAGCGGTGAGCTCCGGTCGGCAGATTAGGGGTTAATAATTGAAGTTAGGTGTCGGCGATGTTAGGGAGGGCAGATTAGGGGTTAATACTATTTATTATAGGGTTAGTGAGGCGGATTAGGGGTTAATAACTTTATTATAGTAGCGGTGCGGTCCGCTCGGCAGATTAGGGGTTAATAAGTGTAGGCAGGTGGAGGCGACGTTGAGGGGGGCAGATTAGGGGTTAATAAATATAATATAGGGGTCGGTGGTGTTAGGGGCAGCAGATTAGGGGTACATAGCTATAATGTAGGTGGTGGCGCTTTGCGGTCGGCAGATTAGGGGTTAATTATTGTAGGTAGCTGGCGGCGACGTTGTGGGGGGCAGATTAGGGGTTAATAAATATAATACAGGGGTCGGCAGTGTTAGGGGCAGCAGATTAGGGGTACATAAGTATAACGTAGGTGGCGGTCGGCAGATTAGGGGTTAAAAAAATTTAATCGAGTGGCGGCGATGTGGGGGGACCTCGGTTTAGGGGTACATAGGTAGTTTATGGGTGTTAGTGTACTTTAGAGTACAGTAGTTAAGAGCTTTATGAACCGGCGTTAGCCCAGAAAGCTCTTAACTACTGACTTTTTTCTGCGGCTGGAGTTTTGTCGTTAGAATTCTAACGCTCACTTCAGACACGACTCTAAATACCGGAGTTAGAAAAATCCCATTGAAAAGATAGGATACGCAATTGACGTAAGGGGATCTGCGGTATGGAAAAGTCGCGGCTGAAAAGTGAGCGTTAGACCCTTTTTTGAGTGACTCCAAATACCTGAGTTAGCTTAAAACCAGCGTTAGGAGCCTCTAACGCTGGTTTTCACGGCTACCGCCAAACTCCAAATCTAGGCCTAAATTTGATAATAAAAGTAAATTGGAAGATTTATCTGGATGATGAAAGTGTAATTTTTATTTTACTGTCCCTTTAACTGTACAGTACATGTTGCACATGTTTAAATTCCAGTAAATGAAGTTCACTAGAAAAAAAACACAATTTATGCTTACCTTATAAATTTATTTCTCTTGTGGTGTATCCAGTCCATGGATCATCCATTACTTGTGGGATATTCTCATTCCCAACAGGAAGTTGCAAGAGGACACCCACAGCAGAGCTGTAATATAGCTCCTCCCCTAACTGTCATATTTTACTGTCCCTTTAACTGTACAGTACATGTTGCACATGTTTAAATTCCAGTAAATGAAGTTCACTAGAAAAAAAACACAATTTATGCTTACCTGATAAATTTATTTCTCTTGTGGTGTATCCAGTCCACGGATCATCCATTACTTGTGGGATATTCTCATTCCCAACAGGAAGTTGCAAGAGGACACCCACAGCAGAGCTGTAATATAGCTCCTCCCCTAACTGTCATAGCCAGTCATTTGACCGAAAACAAGCCGAGAAAGGAGGAACCATAGGGTGCAGTGGTTACTGTAGTTTAAATTTAAAAATTACCTGCCTTAAAATGACAGGGCGGGCCGTGGACTGGATACACCACAAGAGAAATAAATTTATCAGGTAAGCATAAATTGTGTTTTCTCTTGTAAGGTGTATCCAGTCCACGGATCATCCATTACTTGTGGGATACCAATACCAAAGCTAAAGTACACAGATGAAGGGAGGGACAAGGCAGGAACTTAAATGGAAGGAACCACTGCCCGTAAAACCGTTCTCCCAAATATAGCCTTCGAAGAAGCAAAAGTATCAAATTTGTAAAATTTTGAAAAAATATGAAGCGGAGACCAAGTCGTCGCCTTGCAAATCTGATCAAAAGAAGCCTCATTTTTAAAGGCCCAAGTGGAAGCCACAGCTCTAGTGGAATGAGCTGTAATCCTTTCAGGAGGTTGCTGTCCAGCAGTCTCATAGGCTAAGCGGGTTACGCTTCTTAGTCAAAAAGAAAAAGAGGTTGCCGAAGCCTTTTGACCTCTCCTCTGTCCAGAGTAGACAACAAACAAAGCAGATGTTTGACGAAAATCTTTAGTAGCTTGTAAGTAAAACTTTAAAGCACGGACTACGTCCAAATTGCGTAACACAAGGATGGAACAACAATCTCTTGATTGATATTCTTGTTAGATACCACCTTAGGTAAGAACCCAGGTTTGGTATGCAGACTACCTTATCCGTATGAAAAATCAGATAAGGAGAATCACATTGTAAGGCAGATAGCTCAGAGACTCTACGAGCCGAGGAAATAGCTACCAAAAAAAGAACTTTCCAAGATAAAAGCTTGATATCTATGGAATGAAGAGGTTCAAACGGAACTCCTTGAAGAACCTTAAGAATCAAGTTTAAGCTCCATGGTGGAGCAACAGGTTTACACACAGGCTTGATTCTAACTAAAGCCTGACAAAATGCCTGAACGTCTGGAACATCTGCCAGACGCTTAACTAGCTGACAATCCTTTTTCCAAACCATCTTGGAGAAAAGATAATATCCAAGCAAACCTGACCTTACTCCATGAGTAACCCTTGGATTCACACCAATAAAGATATCTACGCCATACCTTATGGTAAATTTTCCTGGTGACAGGCTTTTGTGCCTGTCTTAAGGTATCAATAACTGACTCGGAGAAGCCACGCTTTGATAAAATCAAGCGTTCAATCTCCAGGCAGTCAGCCTCAGAGAAATTAGATTTGGATGGTTGAAAGGACCCTGAAGTAGAAGGTCCTGTTTTCAGAGGCAGAGACCATGGTGGAAAGGATGACATGTCCACTAGATCTGCATACCAGGTCCTGCGTGGCCACGCAGGTGCTTTCAGAATCACCGATGCTCTCTCCTGCTTGATCTTGGCAATCAGTCGAGGGAGCAGAGGAAACGGTGGAAACACATAAGCCAGGTTGAAAGACCAGGGCGCTGCTAGAGCATCTATCAGTGTCTCCTTGGGATCCCTGGACCTGGATCCGTAACACGGAAGCTTGGCATTCTGGCGAGACGCCATGAGATCCAGTTCTGGTTTGCCCCAACGATGAATCAGTTGTGCAAATGCCTCCGGATGGAGTTCCCACTCTCCCGGATGAAAAATCCGCCTCCCAGTGCTCTACACCTGGGATATGGATAGCTTATAGGTGGCAAGAGTGAATCTCTGCCCAGCAAATTATTTTTTAAACTTCTAACATCTCTAGGGAACTTCTCGTTCCCCCTTGATGGTTGATGTAAGCTACAGTCGCGATGTTGTCCGACTGAAATCTGATGTACCTCAGAGTTGCTAACTGAGGCCAAGCCTGAAGAGCCTTGAATATTAGTTCCATAATATTTAATGGAAGGAGAGACTCCTCCTGAGTCCACGATTCCTCAGCCTTCAGGGAGTTCCAGACTGCACCCCAACCTAGAAAGCTGGCATCTGTCGTAACAATTGTCCAATCTGGCCTGCAAAAGGTCATACCTTTGGACAGATGGACCCGAGATAGCCACCAGAGAAGAGAATCCCTGGTCTCTTGGTCCAGATTCAGTTGAGGGGACAAATCTGTGTAATCCCCGCTTCACTGACTGAGCATGCATAGTTGCAGCGGTCTGAGATGTAAGCGTGCAAACGGCACTATGTCCATTGCCGCTACCATTAAGCCGATTACTTCCATACACTGAACCACCGAAGGGCGCGGAATGGAATGAAGAACCCGGCAGGAATTTAGAAGCTTTGATAACCTGGACTCCGTCAGGTGAATTTTCATTTCTACAGAATCTATCAGAGTCCCTAGAAAGGAAACTCTTGTGAGTGGGGATAGAGAACTCTTTTCCTCGTTCACTTTCCACCCATGCGACCACAGAAATGCCAGTACTACGTCCGTATGAGACTTGGCAATTTGGAAGTTTGACGCCTGTATCAGAATGGCATCTAAATAAGGGGCTACTGCTATGCCCCGCGGCCTTACGACCGCCATAAGTGACCCTAGAACCTTTGTAAAGATTCTTGGGGCTTTAGCTAATCCCAAGGGAAGAGCTACAACTGGTAATGCCTGTCTTAAAAGGCAAACCTGAGAAACCGATGATGATCTTTGTGTATCGGAATGTGAAGATAAGCATCCTTTAGATCCACTGTAGTCATATATTGACCCTCATGGATCAGTGGTAGGATGGTACGAATAGTTTCCATCTTGAACGACGGAACTTTGAGGAATTTGTTTAAGATCTTTAGATCCAAAATTGGTCTGAAGGTTCCCTCTTTTTTGGGAACCACAAACAGATTTGAGTAAAAACCCTGTCCCTGTTCCTCCTTTGGAACTGGATGGATCACTCCCATAACTAGGAGGACTCGTACACAGTGTAAGAATGCCTCTCTCTTTATCTGGTGTGCAGATAATTGTGAAAGGTGAAATCTCCCTTTTGGGGGGGAAGCTTTGAAGTCCAGAAGATATCCCTGGGATATAATTTCCAATGCCCAGGGATCCTGAACATCTCTTGCCCACGCCTGGGCAAAGAGTGAAAGTCTGCCCCCTACTAGATCTGTTCCCGGATAGGGGGCCATTCCTTCATGCTGTCTTAGAGGCAGCAGCAGGCTTTTTTACCTGCTTACCTTTTTTCCATGTCAGGTTTGGTCTCCAGACCGTCTTGGATTGAGCAAAAGTTCCCTCTTTATTATTAGAGGAAGTTGATGCCGCACCTGCCTTGAAGTTTTGAAAGGCACGAAAATTAGACTGTTTGGCCCTAGATTTGGACCTGTCCTGAGGAAGGGCATAACCTTTTCCTCCAGTGATATCAGCAATAATCTCCTTCAACCAGGCCGAATAGGGTCTGCCCCTTGAAGGGAATGTTAAGTAGCTTAGATTTTGAAGTCACGTCAGCTGACCATGATCTAAGCCATAGCGCTCTGCGCGCCTGTATAGCAAAACCAGAATTCTTAGTAGTTTAGTCAAATGAACAATGGCATCAGAATAAAAGAATTGGCTAGCTTAAGTGCTCTAAGTTTGCCAAGTATGTCATCCAATGGAGTCGCTACCTGTAAAGCCTCTTCCAGAGACTCAAACCAGTACGGCGCAGCAGCAGTGACAGGGGCAATGCATGCAAGGGCCTGTAGGATAAAACCTTGTTGAATAAATATTTTCTTAAGGTAACCTCTAATTTTTTATCCATTGGATCTAAAAAAAAAAGCACAACTGTCCTCGACAAGGATAGTAGTGCGCTTTACTAGAGTAGAAACTGCTTCCTCCACCTTAGGGACTGTCTGCCATAAGTCCCATGTGGTGGCGTCTATTGGAAACATTTTTCTAAAAATAGGAGGGGAAGAGAATGGCACACCTGGTCTATCCCATTCCTTATTAATAATTTCTGTAAACCTTTTAGGTATTTGGAAAAACATCAGTACACACCGGCACTGCAAAGTATTTATCCAGTCTACACAATTTCTCTGGCACTGCAATGGTATCACAGTCATTCAGAGCAGCTAAAACCTCCCTAAGCAACACGCGGAGGTGTTCAAGCTTAAATTTAAATGTAGAAATATTAGAATCAGGTATCTTTCCTGAGTCATTAACATCACCCACTGACTGAAGCTCTCTTTCCTCAGCTTCTGCATATTGTGATGCAGTATCAGACATGGTTCTTAAAGCGTCAGTATGCTCTGCATTTTGTCTCACCCCAGAGCTATCTCGCTTACCTCTAAGTTCAGGTAGTCTGGCTAATACCGCTGACAGTGTATTATCCATGACTGCCGCCATGTCTTGTAAAGTAAACGCTATGGGCGCCCTAGATGTACTTGGCGCCATTTGAGCGTGAGTCCCTTAAGCGGGAGTCAAAGGGTCTGACACGTGGGGAAAGTTAGTCGGCATAACTTCCCCCTCGTCAGATTCCTCTGGTGATACATTTTTTAAAGACAGAAAATGATCTTTATTGCATAAAATGAAATCAGTACATTTGGTACACATTCTAAGAGGGGGTTCCACCATGGCTTTAAAACATAATAAACAAGGAGTTTCTTCTATGTCAGACATGTTTATACAGAATAGCAATGAGACTAGCAAGCTTGGAAAACACTTTAAATCACGTTAACAAGCAAATATAAAAAACGGTACTGTGCCTTTAAGAGAAACAAATTTTGTCCGAATTTGAAAAACAGTGAAAAAATGCAGTAAATCAAACGAAATTTTTACAGTGTGTAAAATAGGCTAACAGAGCATTGCACCCACTTGCAAATGGATGATTAACCCCTTAGTTCAAAAAACGGATCAAAAAAACGAAATAGACGTTTTTTAACAGTCACAACCAACTGCCACAGCAAGCTGTGGCCCTACCTTCCCCAATAAACGACTTTGGAAAGCCTTTGGGCCCTTTAGAGATGTCCTATAGCATTCAGAGGGCCTTTGAGGGAAGCTGGATGTCACAGTTTGTAATTTTAACTGCACCAACTGTAACTTTTATACTACAACAGTGGAAATTGTTTCTAGTCAAAATTTAAGCCAGCCATGTGGAAAAAACTAGGCCCCAATAAAGTTTTATCACCAAAGCATATATAAAAACGATTAAACATGCCAGCAAACATTTTATATTGTAAATATCATATTACCCCTGGGAGTAAGCATGATACCAGTCGTTATTAAATCACTGTATTCAGGCTTAACTTACATTAATCCGGTATCAGCAGCATTTTGTAGTGTTTTCCATCTCTAGAAAAAATTATAACTGCACATACCTGATAGCAGAATAAACTGCACGCCATTCTCTCGCTGAAGTTACCTCATCTGTGTAATCCCCTCAGACATATGTGAGAATAGCAATGGATCTTAGTTACAACCTGCTAAGATCATAGAAACCTCAGGCAGATTCTTCTTCTATTTACTGCCTGAGATAAAATAGCACAACTCCGGTACTATTTAAAAATAACAAACTTTTGATTGAAGAAAATAAACTAGCTATATTTAACCACTCTCCTACAACGTCCTTGCTTATTGAGAGTTGCAAGAGAATGACTGGCTATGACAGTTAGGGGAGGAGCTATATTACAGCTCTGCTGTGGGTGTCCTCTTGCAACTTCCTGTTGGGAATGAGAATATCCCACAAGTAATGGATGATCCGTGGACTGGATACACCTTACAAGAGAAATTATCTAAAGCAAGGATGTAGAATATAGAATTAGTGATGTCGCGAACCTAAAAATTCGGGTTCGCGAACTTCGACAAAAATTTGCGAACCGGGCGAACCTCCATTGACTTCAATGGGCAGGCGAATTTTTAAACCCACAGGGACTCTTTCTGGCCACAATAGTGATGGAACAGTTGTTTCAAGGGGACTAACACCTGGACTGTGGCATGCAGGAGGGGGATCCATGGCAAAACTCCCATGGAAAATTACATAGTTGATGCAGAGTCTGGTTTTAAGCCACAAAGGGCATAAATCACCTAACATGGAATAACGTGCTTTAAAACATCAGGTAGGATGTTGTATCGATCAGGTAGTGTAAGGGTTACGCCCGCTTCACAGTGACAGACCAAACTCCCCATTTAACGCACCGCAAACAACCGCAAACAGTCCATTTGCACAACCACAAACTCCCCATTTGCACAAGGTTGGATACCAAGCTAGCCATGTCCCGTTCCTTGTCCTCACTGATGTCATTGAAGGTATCTTCCTCCACCCAGCCACTTACAACTCCAAGGGTCCCCGAAAGGTGACAACAAGCCCCCTGGGACGCCTGCTGTGTTTGGTCTTCCACCTCCTCAAAGCCACCTTCCTCCTCTGACTCCTCTTCTTCAGACTCCTCTCTCTGCATTGCCTCTCTCTGCATTATTATAAGGTGTGTTAAGTAGTACTATTCCTATCAGTTTAATCCCTGTTCCATCCCCTATCAGGGGACGTGTATATTGCATGGATTTTATGAACCGAGAGATGGAAAAAGATGCTTGGTCGGTACTCCTACTTCAAATTTGGGGCACTGCACGTGCAATCTAATGTGCCACCAGATAGGAGTGGTGTGTTAAATAGTACTATTCCTATCAGTTTAATCCCTGTTGTGTGCCTTTTTTATTGGTTTGGTTTTTGAAGCCACAGTGCTGCACCAGAGGCTAGAAAAATTAGGCATGTACACATGCCTGAAAAATTAGGTATTGTTGCAGCTGCTGCTGTAGCAGCGGCCAGAAAAATTGATGTTTGTTTCCCAGACAGAAAGTGCCCTAAAACATTGCGGCTTGAACCCTAGTTGGTGGCAGATAAGTCACACAAGTCTTCCGGCATTCGAAGATAAAATACAGCAGCGTGTGGACCATTTTTAGCCCAAGGCAGCTCATCTCAGAGTCATCAGGCCTTTTTTACCCTAATGTATCGCCCAATGTCAGTCCCTTAGGGATCCATCCCTCATTCATCTTAATAAAGGTGAGGTAATCTAGACTTTTTTTACCTAGGCGACTTCTCTTCTCAGTCACAATACCTCCTGCTGCACTGAAGGTCCTTTCTGACAGGACACTTGAAGCGGGGCAGGCCAGGAGTTCTATTGCAAATTGGGATAGCTCAGGCCACAGGTCAAGCCTGCACACCCAGTAGTCAAGGGGTTCATCGCTTCTCTGAGTGTCGAGATCTGCAGTTAAGGCGAGGTAGTCTGCTACCTGTTGGTCGAGTCGTTCTCTGAGGGTGGACCCCGAAGGGCTGTGGCGATGCATAGGAGTTAAAAAGCTCTGCATGTCCTCCATCAACAACACGTCTGTAAAGCGTCATGTCCTTGCCGGCATGGTGGTGGGAGTCGGAGGATTACTTTCAACTCTTCCCCTGTTAGATTCCCGTTGTGCTGTGACATCACCCTTATACGCTGTGTAAAGCATACTTTTTAATTTAGTTTGGAACAGCTGCATCCTTTCCGACTTGCGGTAATTTGGTAACATTTCAGGCACTTTATGCTTATAACGGGGGTCTAGTATCGTGGACACCCAGTACAGGTCCTTCTCCTTCAGCTTTTTTATACGAGGGTCCCTCAACAGGCACGACAGCATGAAAGACCCCATTTGCACAAGGTTGGATACCGAGCTACTCATGTCCCGTTCCTCGTCCTTAGTGATCTCACTGAAGGTATCTTCTTCCCCCAGCCACGTACAACACCACGGGTACCAGATAGGTGACAACGAGCACCCTGGGATGCCTGTTGTGGTTGGTCTTCCTCCTCCTCAAAGCCACATTCCTCATCTGACTCTTCTTCCTCACAATCCTTTTCCTCACAATCCTCTTCGAGCGTTGCCGCTGGTCCAGCAAGCGATGCTGAAAAGGCTGTTTCTGGTGATGATGGTTACCACAACTCTTCCTCTTCACGCTCATCTACGGCCTGATCCAGCACTCTTCGCAGGGCACGCTCCAGGAAGAAAACGAATGGTATGATGTCGCTGATGGTGCCTTCGGTGCGACTGACTAGGTTTGTCACTTCCTCAAAAGGACGCATGAGCATACAGGCATTGCGCATGAGTTCCCAGTAACGTGGGAAAAAAATTCCCAGCTCCCCAGAGGCTGTCCTAGCACCCCAGTCATACAAATACTCGTTAATGGCTTTTTCTTGTTGGAGCAGGTGGTCGAACATTAGGAGTGTTGAATTCCAACATGTCGGGCTGTCGCAAATCAAGCGCCTCACTGGCATGTTGTTTTGCCACTGGATATTGGAAAAGTGCGCCATGGCCATGTAGGAAAGCCTCAAATGGCCACACACCTTCCTGGCCTGCTTCAGGACATCCTGTAAGCCTGGGTACTTATGCACAAAGCGTTGTACAATCAGATTACACACATGTGCCATGCATGGCACATGTGTCAACTTGCCCAATTTCAATGCCGCCACCAAATTACTTCCATTGTCAGAAACCACTTTGCCGATCTCCAGTTGGTGCGGAGTCAGCCACTGATCCACCTGTGCGTTCAGGGTGGACAGGAGTGCTGTTCTGGTGTGACTCTCTGCTTTCAGGCAAGTAAACCCAAAGACGGCGTGACACTGCTGTATCCGGGATGTGGAATAGTACCTGCGGAGCTGGGGGGGTGCCATTGATGTGGAGCAAGCACAGCAGCAGAAGAGGACTCAGCCGAGGAAGAGGTTATGGAAGAGGATGGAGTAGGAGGAGTAGAGGAGGTGGCAGCAGGCCTGCCTGAAAGTCATGGCGGTGTCACCAACTCCTCCTCTGCAGAGCCACGCATTCCATGCTTGGCAGCCGTCAGCAGGCTTACCCAATATGCAGTGTAGGTGATATACCTGCCCTGACCATGCTTTGCAGACCAGCTATCAGTGGTCAGATGAACCCTTGCCCCAACACTGTGTGCCAGATATGCCATTACTTCCTTTCGCACAATCGAGTACAGGTTGGGGATTGCTTTTTGTGCAAAGAAACTTCGGCCGGGTACCTTCCACTGCGGTGTCCCAATAGCTACAAATTGTTTGAACGCCTCAGACTCCACCAGCTTGTATGGTAAAAGCTGGTGGGCTAAGAGTTCAGACAAGCCAGCTGTCAGACGCCAGGCAAGGGTGTGACTTTGGGACATTGGCTTCTTACGCTCAAACATGTCCTTGACAGACACCTGACTATGGGCAGATGAGTAGGAACTGCTACGGAAGAGAGATGGAGTGGCGGATGGTTGAGAGGGGGTAAGGAGGACAGCAGTGGTTGACGTGGCTGAAGATGCTGGACCAGAAGGAGGATGGCTGCTTTGAGTTTGTGTGCTGCTTCTACTCATGTGTTCATCCCATCGGCATTTGTGATGTGAGATCATATGCCTTCACAAAGCAGTTGTACCTAGGTGGGTATTGGACTTCCCACGACTCAGTTTCTTTTGGCACAGGTTGCAAATGGCATCGCTGTTGTCAGAGGCAGACACACACAAAAAATGCACACTGCTAAGCTCTGTGATGACGGCATTCTGGTGGTGGCAACAGCATGCGTTGATTGGCGTGCTGTCTGGCTGACCCCGGGTGCCGATGCATGCTGTCTGACTGTGCAACTAGCTCCTTGCGATGACCCCCCCCTGCTTCCAACTCGTCTCCTCCTCCTCTCTGTGTCCCCATCTGAACTTTCCCCCTCTTCTTCTTCTCTTCTAGCGGGCACCCACGTGACATCCATGGATGCATCATCATCAACCGCTTCACTTGTATCTGACAAATCAACAAAGGAAGCAGCAGCGGATACAACATCATCATCATCACACCGTACGTCCATGTCTGTAATGCTGCCTGACTGAGACATATCACTGTTATCTACATCCTCTGTCAATGATGGTTGCGCATCACTAATTTCTTCAAACTGATGTGTCAATAACTCCTCTGACAGATCAAGTGAAGCGGCTGTGGTACACTACTATTAAACAAGATATGAGTGGTGGCACTGGGCAAGTGGGCACAGTATACGCTGTGAGCCTGACACAAAAAAGCAGACTGATGTTTCACAGTCAAAAAAGTTTATTTTTAAAATATTTACACTACTGTTACAACAGATATGGGTGGTGGCACTAGTTGGCAAGTGAGCCTGGCACACAAGCTGGCAGGCAGGCAACTGCAATTATATTACACTAGCAGACTGATGTTTCACAGTCAAAAAAGTTTTTTTTTTAAATATTTACACTACTGTTATAACAAATATGAGTGGTGGCACTAGTTGGCAAGTGGGCCTGGCACACACACTGGCAGGCAGGCAACTGCAATTAGATTACACTAGCAGACTGATGTTTCACAGTCAAAAAAGTTTTTTTTAAAAATATTTACACTACTGTTACAACAAATATGAGTGGTGGCACTAGTTGGCAAGTGGGCCTGGCACACACGCTGGCAGGCAACTGCAATTAGATTACACTATCTGATGTTTCACAGTCAAAAAAGTTTTTTTTTTAAATATTTACACTACTGTTACAACAGATATGAGTGGTGGCACTAGTTGGCAAGTGGGCCTGGCACACACGCTGGCAGGCAGGCAACTGCAATTAGATTACACTAGCAGACTGATGATTCACAGTCAAAAAAGTTTTTTTTTTAAATATTTACACTACTGTTACAACAAATATGAGTGTTGGCACTAGTTGGCAAGTGGGCCTGGCACACACGCTGGCAGGCGGGCAACTGCAATTAGATTACACTAGCAGACTGATGTTTCACAGTCAAAAAGTTTATTTTTAAATATTTACACTACTGTTACAACAAATATGAGTGGTGGCACTAGTTGGCAAATGGGCCTGACACACACGCTGGCAGGCAGGCAACTGCAATTAGATAACACTAGCAGACTGATGTTTCACAGTCAGAAAAGTTTTTTTTAAAATATTTACACTACTGTTACAACAAATATGAGTGGTGGCACATTCGCAGGCGGTGTCAATCATCCCGATCATATCTGATCGGGATGATTGCAGTCTGCCACCTCAGAGGTGGCGGACGAGTTAAGGAGCAGCGGTCTTACTCATCAGTGTTCAGTGAACACTGCATTATTTTTGTATTTTTGTGAGGGCTGGGGCGAGTGTTTCAATGCATCCAGATATGAGCTGAGTTGGAGCAGAATCTAAGTCACACGTAGTAGGGTGCAACTTTTTTATTGTGTTTGTAACTCCTTTTATATCCACATTTGTAAAAGTGGACCATAAACTAGGGCAATCTGGCATTCCATTGTAGTGGTTCTGGTGTGTACCTGTTTGGCCTGCTGTGACAGCGGTTCGGATTGAGGCAATGTTGTCTCTGACGAAGTTCGCAAATGCTTCACAATTATCCTGAGAAAAGGTGGGGCTAAGCATGCATGCTGGTTTGCAGAGTCTTTCTACTGTGCAAAACATTTGCCTATTGTGGGAGAGTGCAATTTTGCGTGATAAAAATTAAGATTTTTTTCTGAGTTATCTTGGATTGATATTTATTTAGATGTTTGGTAAGAGCGGCTTTATCCTATGGATCATGTGTTCTGCGCCACTTTCTCTAGAGTTTACATCCTGTTCTTTTAATTTCTCTGATGGAGCAAGAGATATATATATATATATATATATATATATATATATATATATACGCACACACACTCAGAAGGCAGTGATCTATCTTTTACTTTTGAATTCAGCTATGTGGTTAATACTCTGACATGCTGTGTGCCTGATACACCCCAAAGATCAAATGACCCTATTTAACTGATATGCAGCAACATTTCTGAATTCTCAGCCCCTTGCATAGGCACTTTACCATATAAATATAAATATATATACACTATATATATATATATATATATATATATATATATATATATATATATATATATATATATATATATATATATATATATACTGTATATATTATAAATATCCTGTCCACGGCAAAGAGTTTGGAATACTTCACACATATCTTTGTAAAACAACTTTCTTGGATGGCAATTTCAACACCAGGAAGCTTAATACTAGATGTAACCATGATCCATGCAGTAAATTATACAGCACACTAGTGCAATTATTCTATACACTGTACAGTACAAATGAGCATAAAGGAACTTGTGGGTTTGCTTGAACATTGCAATCCATTTATGATGTAGGCATCTGTTTTACAACATTTACTTAACAATGAGAAATGTGTTCAACACATGGCTTCATTTACAAAGCAATGATCTTTTAAATCATGGAAGAACCAGAGACCCTGAGGCTATTTTATAATGTGGAGAACAAAGACAGTATTCCAAAAGCATCTCTAAGTCTAATTAGTCTGGTTTCTCGCTGTGTTACTAAATTAGATTGCAAGCCTGCTAGGCAGAGGGAGCATTGAGCATCTCTAGTGCTATCATATCTCAGTAAAGCTGCACATCTACATACGTCTATGAGATTGGCCCAGACAATTGTATAATGAAAGCTGGAAAAACACATTTAATAGAAAATACAGTGAAACTGTATTTATTAGATTACAGAAGAGCCTTCACAATAAGCTAATTGAATTTTTAAACCATTGGCTGCCAAAGAATAGCAGTAATTGTGTTGCAGTTTGATTACCTCCTCTCTGGAAGCCAATGTGTTAATATGAATATACATGAGAAGCAGCATGTATTACACATAAAGTTTTAATTGTATTGCAATACCTCCAATAATTTTAAATGTTATAAATAATAAATGTTATATTCTTATTTTCTCTGTTATTCAAAATTATAGATATAAAATCCGAAATTTGGTGCTTTGGGAAGGTAAAACTGATGCTAAATCTGGTACAATTGTTGTAAGATAGAAGAAAGAACAGAGGGGCGACTCATGTGCAGAACCACCAAACCATATAATCATAGTTGGTATAACTTAGGCAAATGGGTACTCACATTTGGTGTGCTATACACAAATTGTATCGGTATATCCTCAGAAAGACAGTGGCTGCACTCCTCCTCACAGTAAATACTGGATATGCTGTAAGATAGAAGAAAGAACAGCCCCTCATGTGTAGAACCACCAAACCATATAGTCACAGTTAGTATAACATAGCCAAATGAGTACTCACATTTAATGTAAGCACCAGGGCTGTCAAACATTTCCTTGCCCCCCCCCCCCCCCCCCGTCCATGCAATTTCGCTCTCCACCCCAACACCCCAAAAAACAACTAAATCAATTTTTTTTATTTTTTTTATTTTAAATAATTAGCCCAGCAGTGGATCATCCACTGTTGGGCTAATCATTTTCAAAAAAATATGAAATAAATTGCAATATGTGAAACTGGACCTAAGCAGTACTAATAAGTAAATAAATATATAAATTCCTCCACTGTGGATTACTTTAAAATATTTACTAATTAATTAAATGTTGGTTTTTAATTTATTTATATATTTGTTTAAGTACATAAATATTTAATGCAATGCACTGCATTGCATAGTAAAAATCAGTGTCGGACCTAATGTCTACAGGGCCCTGGTACAAGAATGTTGGGCCCCCCTAAAAGCATCTCACCAGTTTTGGGATATTCACTACATATTTATTGTTTAGACAGCGACTGTACAGCAAAATTACCACTTTCATGAATACCAAGGGAATGCTACCAAACTCCCCTAACCCATAAACACACACAATCTCCAGAGCATACACATATACATGTACACACAAACACACACTACAGAGCACACACAAATTTATGTACACACTCCAATATATAATCCAATATTAAAAATACAATGTATGTGTGCCTCAAGACGGAAGAGAGCAGTGTCTGCAGCTGCACAGATGTTCAAATCCTCACGTGCCTGCCGCTCCAGCTTTCTGCTGCATGTGCCTACAGTATGCCCTACCCTGAATAATCCCCACCACCAGAGCAGTTACCTGGTAACAGTGGTAACCCCAGCAGAACCTTTTCTTATACAGTATGATTGGTTGGATGCCGAGTTAGGGCTTAGCATTCAGTGCTGCACAGTGCACACCTAAAACAGCACATGGCACTAGCTTGGCATGTCACATGATCCCAGCTCAGTCTGGCACAGTTTCCTACAAATAAATATAAGCAGAGAACTTTTGACTGTGACAGTATTAGGACTGACATCAGCAGTCTGGCATGAACCAAAAAAAAAAAATGTTTTTTTTTTTTTTTTTTAGGACTCTTGGGCCCCATAACAAAGACTGGGCCCTGGACAGCTGCCCCTTTTGCCCTGTGTTAAAGACGGTCGTGGTAAGCACACTAATGTGCTAATAGATACAGACTGACATAATAGGGCATGTCACTTCCCCCACTCCAGGTACTCCCGGCCAGGTATGTCTCTAGTAAAAAAATTAAGACAACAAAGGGACGACAGATGTGCAGATCAACCAAACCAGTGGTATAAAAGTATAAGGTATGCCAAATGGGTACTCACACTTCCAAATAACACACCTATGAAACGGCCCTTCTAGTGCTGAGAAACGCGTTGCATTATAGGGGATAACCCCCTTGACCACTATTTGATGTTACTTTTTAATTTTTATATTTGATATTTATTTTTAAATAAAGAGATCATTTTTAATATAACTAAGTTTAGTGGTGTCACCTCTCATGATCCACCTTTGGACATTTATACATACATGCTACGTATGAACCAACCTGCTGGGAACACCTGGAGTGGGTGAGCTGATATGCCCCTACACAAATGTATCAGTCTGCATCTACCAGCACATAGGTGTGCTATTTGGAAGTGTGAGTACCCATTTGGCATACCCTATACCTATATACCACTGGTTTAGCTGATCTGCACATCTGTCGTCCTTTTGTTGCCTTCATTTTTTTACTAGAGACATACCTGGCCAGGAGTACCTGGAGTGTGTGAACACATCAGGGTGCTTACACCAAATGTGAGTACCCATTTGGCTAAGTTATACTAACTGTGATTATATGGTTTGGTGGTTCTACACATGAGGGGCTGTTCTTTCTTCTATCTTACAGCATATCCAGTATTTTCTGTGAGGAGTGCAGCCACTGTCTTTCTGAGGATATACAGATACAATTTGTGTATAGAACTTCCACATTTTTGGGGACTTAGATTTACACTAGTGTATCATACTATATCAGCTGTTACTGTACAAAAACTGCACGTATAATTTAGTGTATGCGCCCTCTCTGTTCTCTAATATTTTATATACAATAAATTGTTGGTGTTAAATATTTAGTAAATAATGACTTCTGAGCTGCCATTTGCTATGTATGCCACAGAAATGGCAAATTTAGATAGATAGACAGATAGATAGATAGATAGATAAATAGAATATAGATATATAGATAGATAACTAGATAGAAGATAGGTAGATAGATAGATAGATAGATAGATAGATAGATAGAGTTTTTCTTTGCTTAGTTTTGCATTTCACATACTGGTTCTCTCATATTGTGGTATTTCTACAAACTTAAGATATTTTTTTAAAATGTTTGGTCTGCTGAAAAAAACAAAAACAAGATATAATGGCCTCTAGTTATCAAGCCGTCAACCTCAAATACGCTGGAATTCCGCAGCATATTTGTGGCGAGGCTGATTCGCCTAAGTTATCAAGCCCTACACACCGGCAAAAGTAGAATTTTGTGACGTAAGCTACGATTCGCCGGACTCAGTCCGACACAGATCGATTCTTACGTCACTCCAGATGTTCCGAACGCAAGTTCGGCACAATCTTACTACTTTTGCTAGTTATCAAATGACTAGCAGGTATGCTCAGCACTTTTCCGACCCAGAGTACCTGGTTTTCAATCCGCCGCCCTGGAGGTGGCGGATCCCATAGGAATCAATGGGAGTCTGACCATAGCAAAAGTTCATGTTCGCTGCTGCCCGACATCCCATTGATTCCTATGGGAGATGTCTGCACCTAACACCCTAACATGTACCCCGAGTCTAAACACCCCTAATCTGCCCCCCCCCCACACTGCTGCAACTAAATAAAGTTATTACCCCCTAAACCGCCGCTCCTGGACCCCGCCGCAACAATATTAAACATGTTAACCCCTAAACCGCCGCTCCCGGACCCCGCCGGAACTATATTAAACATGTTAACCCCTAAACCGCCACTCCCGGAGCCCACTGCCACTCTAATAAACTTATTAACCCCTAAACCGCCGCTCCCGGACCCCGCCGCAACTATAATAAATATGTTAACCCCTAAACCACCGCTCCCGGACCCCTCCGCCACCTACATAATACCTATTAACCCCTATCCTGCCCCCCCCATACCACCGCTACCTATAATAAATTAAATTTATATTAAATAAACCCCTATCCTGTGGATCCCGTACCCGCCGCAACTAAATAAATTGTTTAACCCCTAAACCGCTGCTCCCGGACCCCGCCGCCACCTATATTAAACTTATTAACCTCTAATCTGCCACCCCTACACCATCGCCACCTATAATAAATTTATTAACCCCTATCCTGCACCCCTTATACCGCCGCCATCTATATTAAACTAATTAACCCCTAAACCTAAGTCTAACACTAACCCTAACACCCCCTAACTTAAATATTATTTTAATAAATCTAAATAAAAATTACTCTTATTAACTAAATTAATCCTATTTAAAACTAAATACTTACCTATAAAATAAACCCTAATATAGCTACAATATAACTAATAATTATATTGTAGCTATTTTAGGATTTATTTTTATTTTACAGGCAAATTTAAATTTATTTTAACTAGGTACAATAGCTATTAAATAGTTATTAACTATTTAATAGCTACCTAGATAAAATAAAGACAAATTTACCTGTAAAATAAAAACTAACCTAAGTTACAATTACACCTAACACTACACTATCATTAAATAAATTATTCCTATCTAAAACTAGATACTTACCTGTAAAATAAACCCTAAGATAGCTACAATGTAATTAATAATTACATTGTAGCTATTTTAGGATTTATATTTATTTTACAGGTAAATTTTTATTTATTGTAACTAGGTACAATAGTTATTAAATAGTTATTAACTATTTAATAACTACCTAGCTAAAAGAAATACAAAATTATCTGTAAAATAAATTCTAACCTAAGTTACAATTAAACCTAACACTACACTATCATTAAATTAATTAAATAAATTACTAGCCAATACCTACAATTAAATACAATTAAATAAACTAAACTAAATTACAAAAAAACAAACACTAAATAACAGAAAATAAAAAAATATTACAAGAATTTTAAACTAATTACACCTAATCTAAGCCCCCTAAAAAAAAATAATAAAAAAAAAATAATAAAAGTCCCTACCCTATTCTACATTACAAAGTAATCAGCTCTTTTTCCAGCCCTTAAAAGGGCTTTTTGCGGGGCATGCCCCAAAGTAATCAGCTCTTTTGCCTGTAAAAAAAATACACCCCCCCACCAACATTAAAACCCACCACCCACATGCCCCTACTCTAACCCACCCAAACCCCCCTTAAATAAACCTAATGCTACCCCCCTGAAGATCTCCCTACCTTGAGTCGTTTTCACCCAGCCAGGCCGAAGTCATCATCCAAGGGGCGCTGAAGAGGTCTTCCATCCAATAGAAGTCTTCATCCAAGGGGCCTGAAGAGGTCTTCCATCCGATAGAAGTCTTCATCCAGGCGGCGTCTTCAATCTTCATCCATCCGGAGCGGAGCGGAGCCATCTTTAAATGAGCCAACGCGGAGCCATCCTCTTCAACCGACAACTACCGGACGAATGAATATTCCTAGGATTCTATCAGCCAATCGGAATTAAGGTAGGAATAATCTGAATGGCTGATTCAATCAGCCAATCAGATTCAAGTTCAATCCGATTGGCTGATCCAATCAGCCAATCAGATTGAGCTCACATTCTATTGGCTGATCAGAACAGTTAATAGGTATTATGTAGGTGGTGGAGGGGTCCGGGAGCGGCGGTTTAGGGGTTAATACATTTATTATAGTTGTGGCAGGGTTCAGGAGCGGTGGTTTAGGGGTTAATATATTTATTATAGTTGTGGCGGGGTCTTAGAGCGGCGGTTTAGGGGTTAATACCTTTATTTAGTTGTGGGGGGCTCCGGGAGCGGTGGTATACGGGGTAGAACAGTATAGTATAGTGTGGGTGCTTAGTGACAGCTTATCAATAAAGCTGTAGAAAAGCTGAAGAGCAGCGAGATCGGATGAGTGATAACTATCACAGTCCGCTGCTCATCGCCCCGTACTTGGTGCGTGGCTTTTTGACAGCTTTTTCGATAACTTTTGTGAACGTATTAAGTTCCGCGGCGGCGATGTGAGGCGAGCTTAGACAAGCGTATTGGGGCCGGCAAAGGCAGGTACGTACGGAGCTTGATAACTAGAGGCCAATGTGTGTGGTTACATTAAAAAAAGTAAACAAATTGTTGAAATCTATGTATAATTTAATTGAGTACATTTAGGGTATGTGTAAATGCAATGAGGGCCAAATAACTAAAAATAGCTTTAGCTCACGTCTGTGAAAAGGCTCATCAGTTGAAGGGGTTGAGTTTTTTTAAGGTTTACATGGACTGCAAACCTACTATAAGGGCCAGATTTATCAATTTGCAAGTGGGCAAAATATGAACCTGTCCGCAAATTGTGGGGCAAATTTGTTCCCCATATTTATCATTGCACAAGAGAATATTCTTACAATATGACCCCCTACCCTCAGGCAACCTATTGCATGAGAGTAGGGTTTGTCAATCACCCCAGTCAAATGAATCCAGGGTGATTTTCATCCACCAACTCCAGTTTGGCGGAGAGGGCTTATGAAGCGGAGTTTAAATCGATGCCTCATAAATATCAGTTGCAGGCTCAAATGAGCAAGCCTGCAACCGATTGGGGCATTCACTTTGAAATAAATGTTGCACTAAGATGAACACAACTGCATATACCAAAAAGGTTTATTTAGTTAAAAAAATCGGTGGACGTGTTTCATAAAAAATCTAAAGTTTTAATGGACATGTGTCAAAAAAGATTTGTTCTTTATGGTTTTTATAAAACAGATATCAATTACATTTAAACATAAATAGTTCATATAAAAGTGTTACTAATATGCAGCATAGTAAAATATTGATACTTAAGGTTTTCTTTCATAGACACCAACTATACTACTTCATCGCAGCTAAAATAAATGTCATAAAGATTCATACTAAATGTGCTTTCTTTGAAAATGAAATCTCATTTCAAGACTCTATCCCATGACACCAATTTAAAAAGATTTGAAATATAATGCCATATAGCAATAAAAACATTATTTTTGAGGAAAAGTTTGCAAAGTGGTCCATTTCATTATGCTTGTAAAACAATATAGGTGTCAAAAGCATTGTTCACATATTATACAAGGCTATCATATATGCAGTATAATTACAGTTTGCAGTCATAATGTGTTCCTTTTATACATACATATTTATCTCCTTATATATGTATACCTTATTACATAAAAGTATGCTCTAAAATATATTATCCTTATGGTGTGTTTTATATTTCATAAATACAAATTTATATTTGAAAGCTTTTGAAATTAAATACCACTCAAAAAAAATGGCTTCCAGTAAGCATTCAACACAACTGCACCAAACTCAGTAAATGTTGAATTTTGCTAATGCAACATTTATGACATATTTTGCCTCTCAGACCTCAAATCACACATATGGTTTAGCAACCCATCTATAAACCATGTGCCATCAACAGACTTCAGATCAAATACCCTGGGCCTGCAGCCTCAATATAAGCCACGTGCCCTTATCACTCAGGCCACTAGACCCTTCAGTTACTCTGTCCCTTGCTTTGCAGTCTATGGGGCATAGTTATCAAGCCATCAACCTCAAATACGCTGGAATTCCCCAGCATATTTGTGGCGAGGCTGATTCGCCTTAATTATCAAAGGCTAGAGACCGGCAAAAGTAGAATTTTGTGACGTAAGCTTCGATCCGCCGGACTCAGTCAGACACAGATCGATTCTTACGTCACTCCAGATGTTCCGCACACAAGTGCGGCACAATCTGACTACTTTTGCTAGTTATCAAAAAACTAGCAGGTACGCTCTGCACTTTTTCCGCCCAGCGTACCTGGTTTTCAAACTGCCACCCTGGAGGCGGCGGATCCCATAGGAATCAATGGGAGTCTGACCATAGCAAAAGTACAAGTTCGCTGCTGCCAGATATCCCATTGATTCCTATGGGAGCAGTCTATACCTAACACCCTAACATGTACCCCGAGTCTAAACACTACTAATCTGTCCTCCCTACACCGCCGCAACTAAATAAAGTTATTACCCCCTAAACCGCCGCTCCCGGAGCCCACCGCAAGCTACTCTATACATATTAACCCCTAAACCGCCGCTCCCTGACCCCGCCGCAACTATAATAAATGTATTAACCCCTAAACCGCTGCTCCCGGAGCCCACCGTCACCTACATTATACCTAGTAACCCCTATCCTGCCCCCCCTATACCGCCGCCCTCTATAATAAAGTTATTAACCCCTATCCTGCTGATCCTGCACCTCGCCGCAACTAAATAAATAGTTTAACCCCTAAACCGCCGCTCCCGGACCCTGCCGCAACCTATATTAAATTTATTAACCCCTAATCTGCCCCCCCCTACACCGTCGCCACCTATAATACATTTATTAACCCCTATCCAGCCCCCTACTATACCGCCGCCACTGTAATAAATTTATTAACCCCTAAACCTAAGTCTAACACTAACCCTAACACCCCCCTAACTTAAATATTAATTAAATAAATCTAAATAATATTTCTATTATGAATTAAATTAATCCTATTTAAAACTAAATACTTACCTTTAAAATAAACCCTGATATAGCTACAATATAAATAATAATTATATTGTAGCTATCTTAGGATTTATTTTTATTTTACAGGCATCTTTCAATTTATTTTAACTAGGTACAATAGCTATTAAATAGTTATTAACTATTTAATAGCTTACCTAGCTAAAATAAAGAGAAATTAACCTGTAAACTAAAAACTAACCTAAGTTACAATTACACCTAACACTACACTATACTTTAATAAATTATTCCTATTTAAAACTAAATACTTACCTGTAAAATAAACCCTAAGATAGCTACAATGTAATTAATAATTACATTGTAGCTATCTTAGGATTTATATTTATTTTACAAGCGGCGCTGAAGAAGTCTTCTATCCGGGCGATGTCATCTTCCAAGCGGGGTCTTCAATCTTTAATCTTCATCCCGCCAACGCGGAACATCCTTCTTTACCGACGGACTACCAACGAATGAAGGCTCCTTTAAGGGAAGAATGCGAGCTCAATCTGATTGGCTGATTGGATCAGCCAATCGGATTGAACTTGAATCTGATTGGCTGATTCAATCAGCCAATCAGATTTTTCCTACCTTAATTCCAATTGGCTGATAGAATCCTATCAGCCAATCGGAATTGAAGGGACGCCATCTTGGATGACGTCCCTTAAAAGAGCCTTCATTCGTCGGTAGGCCGTCGGTAAAGAAGGATGTTCCGCGTCGGCGGGATGAAGATTGAAGACCCCGCTTGGAAGATGACATCGCCCGGATAGAAGACTTCTTCAGCGCCTCTTGGAAGATGACATCGCCCAAATGGAAGACTTCTTCAGCGCCGACTGGAGGATCACTTCATCGGATGGAAGATTTCTTCAGCGCCCCTTGGATGATCACTTCTGCCGCTCCGGATCTCCTCTTCATTTCCATCGCTGCTCGGCTGAGTGAAGATGACTAAAGGTAGGATGATCTTCAGGGGATTAGTGTTAGGTTATTTTAAGGGGGGTTTGGGTTAGATTAGGGGTATGTGGGTGGTGGGTTTTAATGTTGGGGGGGTTGTATTTTTCTTTTACAGGCAAAAGAGCTGAATTCTTTGGGGCATGCCCCCACAAAAGGCCCTTTTAAGGGCTGGTAAGGTAAAAGAGCTTTGAACTTTTTTCATTTAGAATAGGGTAGGGCATTTTTTTATTTTTGGGGGCTTTGTTATTTTATTAGGGGGCTTAGATTAGGTGTAATTAGCTTAAAATTGTTGTAATATTTTTAAAATGTTTGTAACTTATTTTTTTTATTTTTTGTAACTTAGCTTTTTTTTTTGTACTTTAGTTAGTTTATGTAATTGTATTTAATTGTAGTTATTTGTAGTTAATTTATTTAATGATAGTGTAGTGTTAGGTTTAATTGTAACTTAGGTTAGGATTTATTTTACAGGTAATTTTGTATTTCTTTTAGCTAGGTAGTTATTAAATAGTTAATAACTATTTAACTATTCTAACTAGCTAAAATAAATACAAAGTTACAAGTAAAATAAATATAAATCCTAAGATAGCTACAATGTAATTATTAATTACATTGTAGCTATGTTAGGGTTTATTTTACAGGTAAGTATTTAGTTTTAAATAGGAATAATTTATTAAAGTATAGTGTAGTGTTAGGTGTAATTGTAACTTAGGTTAGTTTTTATTTTACAGGTTAATTTATCTTTATTTTAGCTAGGTAAGCTATTAAATAGTTAATAACTATTTAATAGCTATTGTACCTATTTAAAATAAACTGGAATTTGCCTGTAAAATAAAAATAAATCCTAAAATAGCTACAATATAATTATTATTTATATTGTAGCTATATTAGGGTTTATTTTACAGGTAAGTATTTAGTTTTAAATAGGATTAATTTAGTTCATAATAGAAATATTATTTAGATTTACTTAATTAATATTTAAGTTAGGGGGTGTTAGGGTTAGTGTTAGACTTAGGTTTAGGGGTTAATAATTTTATTACAGTGGCGGCGGTGTAGTGGGGGCAGGATAGGGGTTAATAAATTTATTATAGGTTGCGGCGGTATAGGGGGGGCAGGATAGGAGTTAATAAATGTAATATAGGTTGCGGCGGGGTCAGGGGCGGCAGCGGTTCAGGGGTTAAACTATTTATTTAGTTGCGGCGAGGTGTGGGATCAGCAGGATAGGGGTTAATAACTTTATTATTGAGGGCGACGGTATAGGGGGGGCAGGATAGGGGTTACTAGGTATAATGTAGGTGGCAGCGGTGTCCGGGAGCGGCGGTTTAGGGGTTAATACATTTATAAGAGTTGCGGCGGGGTCTAGGAGCGGCGGTTTAGGGGTTAATACATTTATAAGAGTTGCGGCGGGGTCTAGGAGCAGCGGTTTAGGGGTTACTAACTTTATTTAGTTGCGGGAGGCTCCGGGGGTGCCGGTATAGGGGGTAGAACAGTGTAGTATAGTGTGGGTGCTTAGTGACAGGCTAGCAAGAAAGCTGTAAAAAAGCCGAAGAGCAGCGAGATCGGATGAGTGATAACTCTCACAGTCCGCTGCTCATCGCCCCGTACTTGGTGCGTGGATTTTTGACAGCTTTTTTGATAACTTAGGCGAATTTTTGCAGGTCCACGGCGGCGATGTGAGGCGAGCTTAGGCGGGCGTATTGGGCCGGCGAAGGCAGGAAAAGTAGACACGTTGATAACTACCCCCCTATATATAAGCTGCATACAAACATCATATCAGTACTCTAGTCCTGCAGCTGTTTTTTTTTTTTTTATTGGATTTTCAAGAAAAATAAAATAGGTTCATATAGCACCAAGGTATACAAAAGAGGATACAAAATTGATACACTTGTATTACATTTACCTTGATGCATTACCGTACAACAAAGTTATTTATAGCAAAACAGAGATAAAAAAGAAAAGAAAAAAAAAGCGACTTGGTAACTATGCATATTAATCTTCGTCTTAATTGATTCAGTTTTAGCAAAGACATAATAATAGGAGCATATCTTCTAGGTCATAGGAGAAGAGACAAATATAATCTTAGTTTAAATCCCTCATAAAAATTAGGAAAAAACAAACAAAAAAAACACCCACCCCCCTCACTGAACTACTCCAATCCAATGAAAAAGTGTGAACTAAAGAATCCACCTACTTCCCCTAATCAGCTCTATAATCATGCTCTAACCAGTGCTGAGGCAATTCTCTCTCAAGTACAAGTGATATTAACGTGTGGGAATTTCTAAAGGGTTCTATAAATTGATGTTGCAGGGATATGGGCCAAGCAACCAGGAGATTTTTCCATTTGGCAAAAAAAGTTCAAAAATGTACATCAGAATTTAATTTAACGTCATGAGATTCAATAACCATTTGCAGTTTCAACATATTGGACAATTCACTTACCTTAAGAACCTTAGCAGATTTCCACTTCCGTAATAACTGATTACAAACCGCCAGGACAGTAAAATTTATCAGTAATCATTCGCCAGGCGTATCATGGACTGGGACTAAGAAAAAAACTTTGAGCATTGTAATACATATATTATTTTGTAGATGTTTATTTAGCCATAAATTTACCTTGTTCCAATATTGCATGACTCTAGGAGATGACCACTTACAATGTATAATATTTGCCATTTGTGCCTGACATTTATGGCAACAACTAGAATTAAATTTTTTAGAGATTTTATATAATCTATATGGGGTAAAATAATAGTTGTTCAATAGGTTTAACTGAGATTCCCTCCAACTAATGTTAGCCGTTGCGGTCACTGATAAACTGATAGACTTTGTAATATCCTGTTCTGTTATATTTGGGAAGTGCTTTATTAAATTATTTTTAAGATTCTTGAGTTTATTTTGCCCAAGCTTAATCAGCAGAGATCCATACCAGTAGGATATTGTTCGTTGACCTCCACTATATAATTTAATCCCCTTAGGGATCTCAGGAGCTCCCCACTCCAGGCTATGGAATCTAATCATTTGAGTTGTATAGCTCCTGATCTGTAAAAAGGCATAAAAATCTTTTGGTGGAAGGTTATCATTTCTTAAAAGTTCAAAGAAGGACAGAAGCGTCTGATGATTTTCTTTCATAATATGAGACAAAAACAGGACTCCTTTCCATTTCCACTCTTGGAATACCAAGTCATAGAGCCCAGGAGCAAAATCAGGATTACCTGTAATAGGTAAAATTAAGGAAGCACATGGATTATGACCCATTAATTTACAATATTTTTGCCAAGCTAAGATGATATTTACAAATATCTGCATGTGCACCATATTCTCTGGTAATCTAGTAAGGGGAAAGTGTAACAATGCCCTTAAGTCAAAGGGATCTACTAGACTTGTCTCAATGTCTAAATATGTAATGTAGTTTGCCTCTGTTATCCAATCGATTGTGAATTTTATCATACAGACCCAATTGTAGTACTCTAAACTGGGCATAGAAAACCCCCCAAATCTTTTTTGTTTTCACCATAGAGATTCGCTGGTGAGTTTTTCCCCATAAAAATAATGTACATGCACAATAAAACCGCTGAATATCCCTTTTAGTAATAAACAAAGGGAGGTTCTGTAGTAAGAATAAGATCCGTGGAAAAAGGAACATCTTAAGTAACATTACCTTAGCGGATAGGGACAAATATAATAATTTCCCACTCCTCATCTCCTTAGTGATCTTTCCAAATAAATTTCCATAATTGATGTTATACCATTCATTGGGATTTCTAGAGATTTTGATATATGTTGTTATTCTTTGAAGGTATGTATCCTGCTACTTTCTGGAGTCTTATAGATCCACATGATCTCGGATTTTGTAACATTAATTCTATAGCCTGAAAATTTACTAAAACAATTAATTATTATTATTATTATTATTATTCTTTATTTATAAAGCGCCAACAGATTAAGATGGAGAGAGTGTGGAATACTCTTCTTGGTATCACTTAAATATAATATAAGATCGTCCGCACATAGAAATAATATCATTTTCTGTTTGACTAGTGTCATTCTGCGTTGGTCTTGTCTAAGCCAAATTGCGAGGGGCTCAAGAGAGATATTAAAAAGGAGGGAGATAGGGGACACCCCTGTTGTGTACCTTTCTGAATTCTAATGTACTGTGAGAGGTCCCCATTGACTAGTAGGCATGATCTTGAGTTTTTATATATCTCAACTAAAAATGTAATTATATTCCCCTTAAAACCAAAACTTCTCAAAGCCAGAAAAAGGTGGTCCCAAATAATTGAGGCAAAGGCCTTAGCTGCATCTAATGTTAAAAGTGCTAGATCTTTTCTAGGCAGACTATTTTGTTTGATTTTGTTGTAGTGAGTATCTATGGTTAACAAGACCTTTCTAATATTACAAACCCCATTTGATCAGAATGAATAATTGGGCCAATTACTTTCTTAAACCTTTTCGCTAGAATTGACATAATTAATTTATAATCATTGTTGAGTAATGATATCAGGCGGTAAGCCCCCATATCTTCTGAGTCTTTACCTTTTTTATGAATGAGTGTTATAGTGGAGCCTGCAAAATACGAGATTTTATGATTTTCTCACATAAATACTGATTAAATATTTTCAATAAAGTGCCATATAAGTCTTCATTTAATATTTTGTAGAATTCTGCTGTTAGCCCATCAGGGCCCGGAGCTTTATTTAGTTTCATTTTCTTAAACGCAGAATTAATTTCTTCTAATGTTATTGGCTGATTAACCTCCACTAATTCCTCATTGGTAATTTTAGGGGTCCTGTAAGGTTCCTCGCACTGAATCTATCTGACTGTACCTTTAAGGATCATCACCTTCCTCCTTTATAAGGAACTTCCTCCCAGCAGTTCATTGCTGGTTAATTGAAGTCTCTATACGATCTTCATCTCTGTCAGCCCTAAGTGGTTTACACTTACTCTGTGATTTTCTACTTCTCTCCGTTGCAGCTATCAGCTTCCTGACTTACCCACCAAGCTACAAACAGGAGATTCCAGCATCCGCTCTGCAAACCCTACGCTCAAGCCGGCATCTGCTGTTTGGAACAGTTACAGATTTCTGTGAAGCCGCCGGTTACGTCATCAGCTACAGCCGCAGTGCGGTAAGCTTGTCTCTCTCCCTGCAGCTCTATCAGATCAACGCCGGAACCCCTCTCTCCTATTCCACTGCCTGCTAACCACCTAACAGCCTACAATTAATCCCTGAGACTCTGGCTACGTATTCCTTCAAAGAACTAAAGGTACTGACTGATTACTTGTTTCATATCTAATGTAAAGCCTAACTGTTTGTTGCTGTTGTCACAACTCATTGTTCTCAGTGAAAACTTTGTTTGGCTAATATTAATTCTTTTATGTAGCTTGGGAACTTCCACTCAAAGAAGTTACATAATAGATACACACAAAACTTTGATTCTGTTTATTACATAATTAACCAGCCAAAAAAAAAAAGATACAGGATTTAATTGTGAATTCACTAATTTTTTATTTCTGTTTTCACCGTCCTGTTTAAACTATACAAGTAAACAATATGGAGATGGGTGCTATGTCTGAACACCTAAAAAATTTATCTGATAGGGTAGATATGCTCGCCAGCTCATTTCAAGAATTACAGATAGAAAACCAGGCCCTAAAGGCCTGTCTTAGGGAAACACTAGCTGCTAAACCAGGCCAGAATGAACATCATCCTGAACCTGCAGTTTCCACACCGGAGAAATTTTCTGGCAACCGCTCTCAATTCAGAGAGTTCAGGAACTCCTGTATGTTATTGTTTGAACTAAAACCTAAAACATACGCTTCTGAAAGAATTAGAGTGCTAACCGTCATTTCTTATTTAAGAGGAGAGCCCAGGGCATGGGCAGACACCTTTTTTGAAAAACAGGATCCTATCCTAGGATCTCTGGACGCTTTCTTTACAGAAATGTCCACACTCTACGATGATCCTTATAAGCAAATCTCAGCAGAAAATAACCTTAGAGCTTTGAAACAAAATAAAAATGCTGTTGAAACTTACATAACTCAGTTTAAGATCTTTGCCACTGATTCATTGTGGAATGAGATTTCACTGAGGAATCAATTTCGTCTGGGATTAAGTGAGGAGCTTAAAGATGAACTTTCGCGGATTGGAATACCGGACACTTTGGAGGAGTTGTATACGGTGTCTATATCCATTGATCGGCGTTTGAGGGAGAGACGGTCTGAACAATCTGGGTTCACAAAAAGAGCTCCTGCACTACCTACTCCTTCTGGGAAAGATTTCCCACAACCTATGGAAATAGGCTTTATTAAAGGCCCCCTATCCACACAAGAGAAATCTAGAAGGAAAACTCTGAACCTATGTTTATATTGTGCTTCCCCTAAGCACAAGGTTAAGGACTGCCCCCTATTGGCAAAACAGAAATTAGGTAAGAATGATCTTCCTCTAACTAACTTTTTCTCTAAAACTACTGCCACTAAATATCTAACACTGCCCATCTCTTTACAGTGGGAACACTACAAGATCCGGACTACAGCCATAATTGACACAGGGTCTTGTGGTAATTTCATTGACGTGAATTTTGTGAAAGTTAATAAAATTCCTTTGATCACTAAGCACATCCCTGTATCTGTGAAGGTTATTGATGGTACTCTTTTACCTAGTGGTCCTCTCACTCACCAAACCATTCCCCTTCAGTTACACACAGAACAAAAACACACTGAACAAATAAGTTTAGATGTTATCTCCTCCCCTATGTTCAAAGTTATTCTTGGAATTCAATGGTTAAGTCTTCATAAACCACTTATTAACTGGTCATGTTTTACCATTACATTCCCAGAGATCCAGAACACCAAGCTTACATCTAGTAATTTTTTTTGTTTGTCTCTGACTGATTCAGAGAGCAAGATACCCCCTCAGTACTCCGAATTTACTGACGTCTTTGACAAAAAAGAAGCAGAATCTTTACCACCCCACAGGGCATACGATTGCCCTATCGATCTGCTTCCAGGTGTCTCTATCCCATTTGGGCATCTATATCCTTTGTCTAAGCCTGAATTAGAGCATTTGAAGAATTATATCGACGAGAACCTTAAAAAAGGGTTTATAAGACCCAGTACCTCACCCGCTGGGGCGGGCATGTTCTTTGTTACCAACAAAGACGGTTCTCTCAGACCTATAATAGACTAAAGGGAGCTAAATAAACGCACAAGGAAAAATAGGTACCCTCTTCCATTAATCCCTGAACTGATAGAAAGATTGCGTGGCGCCTCAGTTTTCACCAAATTGGATCTTAGGGTCGCCTATAATCTTATCAGAATGAGAGCTGGAGATGAATGGCTTACAGCATTTAGGACTAGATATGGTCTATATGAGTATACTGTAATGCCATTCGGGCTTTGTAATGCCCCAGCAACATTTCAGTGTTTCATCAACGACCTTTTCAGAGACATATTGGATGTATATATCGTCGTCTACTTAGATGACATTTTAATATATTCGCAAACTATTGACCAACATAGAATTCATGTCAAAGAAGTACTAAACAGATTAAGGAAAAATAGTTTATATGCTAAACTTGAAAAAAGTATTTTTGAAACCCAAGACATCACTTTTCTAGGTTACCATATCACTGTACATGGTATCTCTATGGACAATAAAAAAGTACAAGCTGTGCTTGAGTGGCCAATTCCTAGCACTAGAAAGGAAACTCAACGCTTCCTGGGTTTCTCTAACTTCTATAGGAAGTTTATTCCTGGATTTGCTGCAATTGCTAAACCTCTCACAGAACTCACAAAAATACATAGCACTTTCCGTTGGACACCTGAAGCTCAAGAATCTTTTGAAATCCTTAAGGAAAGATTTTCTACAGCTCCCATCTTGATGTTTCCAGATATGAACCATCAATTCGTCTTGGAAGTTGACGCTTCCGAATACGCAATTGGTGCAATCCTTTCCCAAAGACCGTCATTCAAGGATCCATTGCATCCAGTAGCTTATTTCTCCAGGATTCTACAACCTGCCGAAATTAATTATCCTGTCGGTGAAAAGGAGTTATTGGCGATCAAAAGTTCATTCGATCACTGGAGACATCTATTGGAGGGTGCTGTTCACCCCATTGTAATATTCACTGATCATAAGAACCTGCAATATCTGCAAACCAATAAAACCCTTTCCTCCAGGCAACTGAGATGGAGTCTTTATTTCTCAAGGTTTAACTACGTCATAACTTATAGACCTGGGGACAAGAATGGGAAGGCTGATGCTCTATCTAGACAACATACGATAACTACACCTGACCTTACGCCAACCACTATAATTCCTCGAGACTGTATTCTAGGATATATAGGCGATTTCGTACCACAGATGATACTTGCCCAAACTTCTGATGACGATAGACCTACAGATGGTCTTACCATGCACACAGATGGGTTGTTATATAAAGAAAAGAAATTGTACATACCAGCTTCCTTCCGTCCCCTAGTATTGAAAACTGTTCATGACTCACCTTTAGCTGGCCATATGGGTGCAACTAAGACCACTGAACTCATCCTTCGTTCTTATTGGTGGCCTGGAATCAGAAAATCAGTTCAATCCTTTTTATCTAATTGTACTATCTGTGCCACTTCAAAGCATTCAAAACAACGTCCAATCGGATTTTTACAACCACTTCAAGCCCCTTTGAGACCATGGGATAAGGTCTCCATGGACTTCATCGTTGAGTTACCCAGATCCAATGGGTTTACTACTATCTTTGTTATCACCGACCTATTTTCTAAAATGGTCCATTTCATCCCCACTACTGCTCTTCCTACGTCTAAGCATACAGCTGAACTTTTTATTAGAGAGGTGATTCGGTTGCATGGAATACCAAAATCTGTAGTCAGTGACAGGGGGACGCAGTTCACATCCAGGTTTTGGAGACATCTTTGTAAAGCTTTACATATTGAACAATGCCTCACGACTTCTTTTTACCCGCAGTCAAACGGGCAGACTGAACGAATGAATCAAGTTGTGGAACAATATCTGAGATGTTACTGCTCTCAAGAGCAGGATACTTGGGCATCTTATTTGCCTTTGGCGGAGTTTGCACTTAACAACCATGTAAGCTCTTCCACTGGTTTCAGCCCCTTTTACATTAACTATGGACTTCATCCCCGTAGTGATCTCTTACCCAGGATTGATTCGCCTTGTCCCCAGGTGAACGATACAGTGAATGACATTTCACGCATATTTTCTTCTGCAAGGGCTCATATTCTTGAAGCCCAGGCTTCCCAGAGTAAGTACTACAACCTCCGACATAGGGCAGGTCCGCAGTATGCCGTTGGACAACGGGTCTGGCTCTCCACTAGGAACTTGAAGTTGCGCTATCCCTGTAGGAAATTGGGTAGAACTTACATTGGTCCTTTTGCTATCACCTCTGTTCCTAATCCGGTTACTGTTACTTTGGATCTTCCACCCACTTTGCGGGTTCATCCCACCTTCCATGTTTCCTTGGTGAAACCCTGTGTTTCTAATGATCCTACTCCCGTTTCCCAACCTGACATGGTCGGTTCGGACCCTCAAGAGGAATACCAGGTTCATAGCATTCTTGATTCTCGTCTTCTTCGTGGTCAACTCTTCTATCTGGTCCATTGGTTGGGTTATGGACATTAGGAAGATTCCTGGGAGCCGGCTTCCAACCTCTCTGCTCCCCGTCTCGTCTCCCTTTTCCATTGGAGACACCCGGACAGACCTCGTCCATGAAACCTCGCTGTGGTTTCCTTGGGGGGGGGGCCTATGTAAGGTTCCTCGCACTGAATCTATCTGACTGTACCTTTAAGGATCATCACCTTCCTCCTTTATAAGGAACTTCCTCCCAGCAGTTCATTGCTGGTTAATTGAAGTCTCTATACGATCTTCATCTCTGTCAGCTCTAAGTGGTTTACACTTACTCTGTGATTTTCTACTTCTCTCCGTTGCAGCTATCAGCTTCCTGACTTACCCACCAAGCTACAAACAGGAGATTCCAGCATCCGCTCTGCAAACCCTACGCTCAAGCCGGCATCTGCTGTTTGGAACAGTTACAGATTTCTGTGAAGCCGCCGGTTACGTCATCAGCTACGGCCGCAGTGCGGTAAGGTTGTCTCTCTCCCTGCAGCTCTATCAGATGAACGCCGGAACCCCTCTCTCCTATTCCACTGCCTGCTAACCACCTAACAGCCTACAATTAATCCCTGAGACTCTGGCTACGTATTCCTTCAAAGAACTAAAGGTACTGACTGATTACTTGTTTCATATCTAATGTAAAGCCTAACTGTTTGTTGCTGTTGTCACAACTCATTGTTCTCAGTGAAAACTTTGTTTGGCTAGTATTAAATCTTTTATGTAGCTTGGGAACTTCCACTCAAAGAAGTTACATAATAGATACACACAAAACTTTGATTCTGTTTATTACAGGTCCTAATTTTCTTGTTTATCTATACTTTCATCAGAGTTCAATTTTTGATAGCAGGTATAGAATGCTGCCCGGATCTCCTTGGTGGTGGCAAGTTTGACATTGCCTACCTTGATACTTGCAATTGTATTACTGCTTTTTCTAATCTTAATGATTCTAGCTAGATGTTTATCCGAGGTGCCTTGAAAGCTTTGAAAAAAGGCTCTAGTTTTTAAGTCCTCTATTGACCATTTGTCTTTAAAAAAATGTTCTCTTTCCTCCTTAGCCTGACGGTACTTATTCCAGTTCAAGGTGCTAGGGAGATTCAAATATATCCTATGCACATTTATAACCTGGTTGGCCAGTTGTATTTCACAATTCTTACTTATTTTTTTAATACTAATCATGTATGCTTTTATTGCCCCTTCCCTGCTTCCCAAAAATCTTTTGGAGGTAGTCCTGGTTATATTTATAATAGTCTCTCCATTTTTCCCTCAACCAATTAGAAAATCGAATATTATTTACCATATATTTTGGAAAATTATATGTATTTCTGTTCTGGGCTAGGGGAGTATAGAATTTTAGGGAAATTATAGCGTGATCTGACAACAACATTTCTGATATATGAGTATCTGTATCTAGTGATATCTGTATCTATTAAGAAGAGATCTATTCTTGAAAAATTCGACTCACATGAAAAAATACGATCATCCGGATGTTGTTTACGCCATATGTCTTTTAGTTTTAATGATTTATATATATGATTTATATAAAAGAAAAAAAATTTAAAGAGGGGAAAAACCCCTACTAAAAAATGTATTTAGAAAAGATTTGTCTCTATCTTTACAACCGAAAAAAAATTAAAAACCCAACTCTTTGTGGCCAGTAAAAACATTATCCAAATCAAATAATAACACACACTGAACCCTTCTAGTGTTCGAAGGGTTAAGTTTTAAACACATTCTTAACATTTAACAGCCATAGCTCAACTTGCCTAACTAGTCATTGTCTAGAGACTACCTATTGTCTAACTCCCTCTGAACTTCTCCTGAGGTTATCTCTTCTATCAGCCAATACATTATCTATTTTGTTTTCCTTAAGAAAGCGTTTTGCCTCTTCTCTATTTTTAAATACTCATATTCCCCTCTATATCAACAATAATCTGGGCAGGGTACTTTATCCCAGCTCTGAGTCCGGCATTGATAAGAGCTGAGCAATATGGAGCCATTTCCCTTCTCTTGGCAGAAATTTCTGCTGAGAAGTCCTGGAACAGATGTATACGGGTACTGCCCACCATTAATGCATTAACCTTTCTATAGTGCTTCAAAATATTAACCTTGTCTTGAAAATTGAGGCATCTTATAATGACTATACATGGCCTGTTATTCCCCTCATTAGATTTTCTTGAAAATCCCGATCTATGTGCCCGTTCTACCAAGATCCTTTCTGGCTGAGGCTGCATATCAATCATTTTAGGTAATATTTGTGAAGCAAACTTAATCAGATCCTAAAACTCCCTTATCTCTGGCAACCCCACCACCCTAACATTGTTTCTTCGTGACCTATCCTCAAGATCCTCTAACCTAGATTGGAAAAGTTTAATTTTTTCTGCCTGAGAATTATATGTAGCTTCTTGGGTACTAAAGTGGTCTTCCAGTCTGCTGGCAAATTGTCTGACTTCATTTGTTAAACTTGATAATTCTTTTTTGACTGCTTCAAATTGTGTGAGCTATTTGATTAAACATTATTTGTGAATTTGCACTTTGAACAGGGGTGCCAGATATATCTAAAGAGCTATCTAAGCCACTCATTGATTTTTTATCTTTCTTTGGCGGCATGGCTGGAGATCTATTTTTAGGGATGGTGACAAACTTTTTCATCAAAAGTCTAAACAAAGTGGGAGGGTGAAAAATATGTATATAGTGTCTTACTTAACACTAGGAGGCCTATTTATCAAAGGTCTTGCGGACCTGATCCGACAGTGCGGATCAGGTCCGCAAGACCTCGCTGAATGAGGAGAGCAATATGCTCTCGTATTCAGCATTGCACCAGCAGCTCACAAGAGCTGCTGGTGCAACGCCACCCCCTGCAGACTCGCAACCAATCGACCACAAGTAGGGGGGTGTCAATCAACCCGATTGTACTCGATCGGGTTGAATTCCGGCGATGTCTGTCCGCCTGCTCAGAGCAGGTGGACAGGGATATGGAGCAGTGGTCATAACAGCTTCATAACTGCTGTTTCTGGTGAGCCTGCAGGCTCGCCAGAAACACGGGACTTCAAGCTCCATTCAGAGTTTGATATATAGGTCCCTATGTGTAACAATCCAGAAAAAAACACAAGGAGTGCGGTAGAATAAGAAAAATGGGCAAATATGTGTGAACTATAGATTTTTTTTTTTAATTAGGTGGATATATTGCTGGTTCGTGTCCCCTGTGCTAGATCCGACTACAGCTCTAAATGAGCAAGCATGGTGAGAAATAGTGTGAGAAAGAAAAATAAGAAAAAAAAGGAATTGTATTTAGGGATCTGTCAGCTCAGCCCCCTTTATTAACCTAGCAAGGCTTAGTGGCCTTCCTGCTTATTTACTTTGTTACCATTTATTAGGCACAATAATGTTTATTGATGTTCCTAAGTGATGTGACTCTCTTATAATTCCCTATATAGTACCCCAAGAAAAACAGAGTGCAACAATAAACCCCTAATCTCCTGTTACCAATCACCAGTGTAAACTCAGCTATGCAGAGACATTCAGTCTTTAACAGTAGCGGTGTATATGAAGAGTTATTACACAAATCTGCTCTCTAATGCTCGCTTAGTGCTCAAAAATAATGTCACAGAGAATAGATTTTTCTATCTAGCAAAAAAGTACTTTATAATATGGATTTAAAAGTTACTCTTGATACTTATACGGATACATTAATCTGATAGCAGTTATACAGGTCAAAAACAATATCTTAATTCTTTCCACCTAGCAGATTTTCCTTACAATTCAAATCACAACACCCTAGCAAGGGAAAAACAGGGGTGTCACACCTGCCCCCCATTTACTTGACATCATATTGAAACACCTGTATAAATACAATCAAGCATGCACATTACAATAATATATAAACAATTATTGTCCAGAGAAGAGCTCTGAGGTTCAGCTATACTCCAAAGGAAATACTTGTTCCAGGGATCTTAAATATATGGTACAAACTCATACAAGGTTAGCCAGTTATCTTCGCCCAAACCAAGCTAAATTGGATTGAGTTTAGGCACACACAAATCAGATTTTTATTAGGAAATAAACACGATTTAGCTACTTTTTCACACCAGAACATGACGTCACTCACTTTACGCTCAAAACAAGTGTTGGATTTTATTTCTACACAAATTTTTCTCCTCCATTGACTTCTATGGGGAAGACGTGCTCGTGCACGCGACAGGCAGATTTACCTAATGCACGTAAAAAGCGTAGACAAGAAAACTCGTAATACCAGCGTTACAATTGTGAAACTAACTCATTCTTTCTTGCGTTAGTCCCGCTATGACAAATAGATCAAGAAATTACTAGTTCCCTATGGAGTTATGGCTTTCACTTCTGTGAAATTCACTACAACATCAAACTGTTATAGAAATTTACATTATATCAACTACAAATCACCATCAACAATACGAAATATTTTTGAAAAATTACATCATATTTAAACGGACAGAAAAATAATTTGAACATTTCATTATTCACAAACAGTAGACAATTGGAAACACGTCTCATTTACCTCTATTATAGCATTTCATTTATTCAACTCATATGCTTGCATGAACAGCATATCTATATAGGCTTAACACATGATCATTAATGGATGCACATACATGACTTTTGTCATTCACTCATACATGTGCATTGATATTATGGACAAAAAACACATTAGATTCTCACTATGAATCATGAAACATAAAATATGGATTTTACTGTCCCTTTAACATCACGATTCACTCAGAATATAACATTAGGAATTATGTACCATAAGAACATCATTAGAACAGATTACAGCTGTCACTTTTTGGGAATATGTGGGAGAGAATCACAATATATACGTATATGTACATAACACGCATCACACAACAGCAAAACACACATTTATATTTTAATCATCACACAATAACAATGTAGTAAAATACAACAACAGAATGAAGATTTGCTAACTAGACAGGCAGGTTGCTAATATGATGACGTCATTAGAAGCTTCAATCATACAGATTACAGCTTTAGGACTGTACCGCCCCTTTCAGGAGTTTCTCAATCAATACTACATATATACGTAAATGAGAGTCTGGAACATCATTATTATTGCAATTTTAATGGGACGCGTACAATATTGATATCTCGCAAATCACTTATATATACAATACTACAGATGTCAGCCGGAAGATCTTCATAATTATTGCGATTTTAATGGGATGAGTACAATATTGACATTTTGCCAATCACTTATATATACAATATTATAGATGTCAGCTGTTACTTTATCGTTTGCAAACAATATTGCAGCAACATTGATCGATCAGATTCAATGCCATTATACACAAGTATGCACAAGTATGCACTTACTTTTACTATAGCATCACGTTTATTAAGTATTTATTATGCATATGAACAAACCTTACGAAGATACACTGGGGCCCATTTAACAAGCTCCATAGGGAGCTTGTGGGCCTGTGTTTCTGGCGAGTCTTCAGACTCGCCAGAAACACAAGTTATGGAGCAGCGGTCTAAAGACCGCTGCTCCATAACCCTGTCCTCCTGCTCTGAACAGGCGGACAGGAATTGCCAGAAATCAAACCGATCGAGTATGATCGGGTTGATTGACACCCCCCTGCTGGCGGGCCGATTGGCCGCGAGTCTGCAGGGGGTGGCGTTGCACCAGCAGCTCTTGTGAGCTGCTGGTGCAATGCTGAATACGGAGAGCGTATTGCTGTCCGCATTCAGCGAGGTCGTGCGGACCTGATCCGCAGTGTCGGATCAGGTCCGCAAGACCTTTCTTAAATAGGGGCCACTGTATATGTTACATTTTAAACTTTCACATTGCGATTCATTGGGGGTAAACAAAATATTAGCAAACACCTAAAAAAAAACCCACTTTGAAAGCATTTGCGCCGCTCACATACAAACAAGTGAATACAATCAGCAATCATTACGAGTGGTGTTGAATAGAATCAGGCGGGCTCGGCATCTCTAAGAGAGACAAAAGGCTTGTTTGGTTAGAAGTCCTCCTGTTCACAGGGTGAGGCCCACCTTGGATAACATGAGCGACTTAGAGGTTTATGTCAAGTGTAGTCTCAATCGCAAACAGCTCATTGGCCTTTACGATGTTCTTAAACCTCATATGGAGCCACGTAGACGTATGTGTACTGCAATCCCTGGTATGACCAAGATGCTAAGTTGCATACACGTCCTGGCCTCCGGGAGTTTTCAATCGGGAGAGGGGTACATATATGGGCTTGCTCAAGGTACCTTCTCTGTGGTTTTTGACAACTTTCTGGACACCATGGTACGAGTCAGTAAGCATTACATAGGATTCCCTCAAAATGATGGTGATTGGAGGCCTGAAGAGGGAATTATTTGCAATAGCTCGAATGCCCAATGTCTTGGGAGCAATAGATTGCACCCACATTGCGCTGTGTGCTCCAGAACATGACCAGCCCTTCCGAAATCGCAAACACTTCCATAGTCTCAACGTGCAGTTTGTTTGTTTGTTTTTTTAGCAAATGTCTGCTTTATGCAAAATACGCATATGTAGCATGTCTTAGCTTAAATGGTCAGATAGAGAATGCAATTTAACCATGTCATTGTCTCTTTCCGCAAATGTCTAGCTCCAAACAGATATGTAGCATGTCTTAGCTTAAATGGTCAGATAGAGAATGCAATTTAACCATGTCATTGTCTCTTTCCGCAAATGTCTAGTTTTAGCTCCAGATATGTAGCATGTCTTAGCTTAAATGGTCAGATAGAGAATGCAATTTAACCATGTCATTGTCTCTTTCCACAAATGTCTAGTTTTAGCTCCAAACAGATATGTAGTATGTCTTAGCTTAAATGGTCAGATAGAGAATGCAATTTAACCATATCATTGTCTCTTTCTGCAAATGTCTAGTTTTAGCTCCAAACAGATATGTAGCATGTCTTAGCTTAAATGGGCAGATAGAGAATACAGTTTAACCATGTCATTGTCTCTTTCCGCAAATGTCTAGTTTTAGCTCCAAACAGATATGTAGCATGTCTTAGCTTAAATGGGCAGCTCTAGGATGCAATATAACCTTTTTTAATTTTTTTAGCAAATGTCTGCTTTATGCGAAATACGCATATGTAGCATGTCTTAGCTTAAATGGTCAGATAGAGATTGCAATTTAACCATGTCATTGTCTCTTTCCACAAATGTCTAGTTTTAGCTCCAAACAGATATGTAGCATGTCTTAGCTTAAAGGGACATTATACACTCATTTTTTTCTTTGCATTAATGTATTGTAGATGATCTGTTTATATAGCCCATAAAGTTTTTTTTTTTCAAAAAATGTATAGTTTGGATTATTTTTAAATAACATTGCTCTGATTTTTCGACTCCTAACCAAGCCCCAAAGTTTTAGGAGAATACCAGCAGATACCTACTCCAGCTTGCTCCTGTTTGTGTAAAGGGTCTTTTCATATGCAAAAGGGGGAGGGGGAAGTGTTTTATTTCCCACTTGCAGTGGGCTTTAAGGCTACCTTTTCAACAGAGCTAAACTGAGAGCGTCTAAGTAAGTTTTTAAACAGTTTTATACTGGATTTTAAATCAGTATCTGTGCATCTTATTCTTTATAGTAGTGTCTATTACATGCAGTTATATGAAAATTGGTGTATACTGTCCCTTTAAATGGTCAGATAGAGAATGCAATTTAACCATGTCATTGTCTCTTTCCGCAAATGTCTAGTTTTAGCTCCAAACAGATATGTAGGATATCTTAGCTTAAATGTGCAGATAGAGAATGCGATTTAAACATATAATTCTTTTATAATGAAAATGTTTATTTTAGGGGATTTTTGTGTACACAAATGAATTGTATTTTAATATAATAATTTAAACTACATTTTTAATATTTGTCAATATTATTTAAGATTTAGCACAAAACAATGCTAAATTTAAGACAATAGATAATAAACAGTCACAGTCATGTGATCAGGGGGCTGGAAGAAGGTTCCTAGATACAAGGTAATCACAGAGGTAAAAAGTATATTAATATAACTGTGTTGGTTAAGCAAAACTGGGGAATTGGTAATAAAGGGATTATCTATCTTTTAAAAAAATAACAATTCTATGGTAGACTGTCCCTTTAACTCCACATATTCCTAATGGTTTTGTCCTTAAAGGGACATTCCAAAAATATTTCATTTAGTGAATCAGAGATAATACAAATCTTTTAAAACAACATTTAAATGTACTTTTATTATCTAATTATATTCAGTCTTTAGATATCCTTTGTTAAAGAAATAGAAATGCACATGGGTTAGACAATGACATAAGGCATCTATGTGCAACCAACAATCAGCAGCAACAGACCCTATCTAGATATGGTTTTCAGGCAAGAATATCAATCGAAAAAAGCTAATGAGATAATCAAAATAAATATGATGTTGTTTTAACATTGTATTATCCATCTAAATCTGTAAAGAACATATAACTTAATGTCCCTTTAAGGTAAAGCTGGATAAATACAGCCATTAGAATATATTTCATTCACAGTGGGGCAAACAATACAGAAGCTAATACAAATATGCTTTATTCTCATGTTATACTAAGTTTGAGAAAGGGAGGTGCATAGGTTTATGATCAGCAAAGCATTACTGGGAAATATCTACTTAATTGTGGGTCGCCAACAATGCATATTTACAATGTTTAGACAGATGTATTTAGATCAAGTTCAAGATTGCATATTAGCTCATGAAAGGGACGGTAATTAAAAAGCGTTTCTTTCTGGATTCATAAATAAAATATAATTTTAAACATTAACATGTAATTCTATCATCGATTTTAATTCATTCTTTTGATATTATTTCATTTACAACCATATCTAGATATGCTCAGTAGCTGAAGATTGGTGGATGCACAGAGATGCCTTGTGTGATTGGCTCAACCATGTGCATTTCAATTTCTTCTGCTAAGGATATTTAAAGAATAATCTAAATTGATAGTTACATTTTAAAGTATAAAAATGTATTCTCTCTCCGGATCATTTTAAGAAAATATTTTGGTGTAATGTCCCTTTAAAAATAAAGACGACATTGCCCAATAACAGATGTGAGCAGTTCAGACAAATACAAGCTCGAGGTTTATTTACTAATAATAAACAAATGTGTAGTTTAACATTTAAAAACAGATTATCCAAGTTCCGGACATTATAACCAGAAATTACGCATTTCAGAAATATCGCGTGGGAAACGTATCTTGCAACACGAGATTCACATCTTTAAAAATTAGATTCTAATGTCACGCAATAGCACACAATCAATGCATTATAAATACATTTAATAGAGCAATGTCAATACTTCACAATAAGTCACGAAATGTATTTAATAAACAATAAATACATACAATGTTAAATTTGTATTAATAAAACTTATTTGTATTAAAGAACCTGATCGATATTAAACACCGAAATGTGTAAAATATTTACTAATGTGACTGGATTATATTTAAAAAAAAAATTGTCAAATCAATATTTAATGGATCACGTATATTACATCTGAGTCAAACATATCTGCATAACAGTCCCATGAGTTACAAATAAGTCTACATGAAAAATGTAGTAACAGCACCCCCAGGAGGTATGTGTATGGAAGTTACTAAGATATGAAACATTAAGGAACAACCAATCAGAGTTCATCACACAAACATAACTTGAGTCATTATGGTCTCACAGACATGATAACAAAATTTCAATATTTTATCCAATCAGATGTACAGATACCATGTCCCATGGTGCATCTCATGTTTAGTTCACCATATAAAAGTCCATTACTTTTATGGGAGACATCATGCCTGCTAGTCCTTAGAATATATATATTATATATTATTATATATCACTGCCAGCAGGCATTATACAATGATTACAAGATAGAATTGCGCACACACGTGAACATGTGTTTGCTGTTACTGGCATCGCTTTAGACATGTTGATCAAATCACGGATGCGCAATTCCGCTTGGAATCATTGCGCAATGATCACAAAAGATAGAATTGCGCACACACGTGAACGTGTGTTAGCTGTAACTGGCATCGCTTTAGACATGTTGGTCAAATGTATACGTTAATTAGTATATATGGGAAGAATACAGTATCCTTATTTACAATCTTCTACATTATAAAAGCTATACTAGCAAGATCAAAATAAAAAATTAACTATCTCTATCAATTGATGAGAATGCAAGAAGACACAAAATGAATTAAAGCTACAGTCAACAACATAAAAGATTGAAAATAAGAATACAGGATCTCTTTATTTAGACATTAATTGAGGAAACAATGAACTCATGTGAATACAAATAGATTTGTACTTTGTCAATTAGAATTGAAAAATCAGATTGTTTGTCTCCATGTCCTGATTTGAATTAATGATATCCAATCCTCATTGAATATTTTACAGATCTGGATATTGGTGCTGGAACCTCAAGCCAGGGTTTGTCACAGCATGGTATGTCTCATATAATTTACCTTTGTCTTAAAAACCTGGACATAACATTACATAATACATTCACATTGATCGATATTTATATGGGTACTCTAATTATCTTTTCTTGTTGTTTTAAAATAAGAATCACAAATCAAAGTTGGGATTACATTGTAATACAAATCTAAAATTATGAGTATTTGAAGATATCCCTTCTATTCTTGATATCTTCATTTTAATGTAAGCTTAGTTTCCTGGTCATTTTATATTCTGCCCCTGTGTAGTGCTTGACATTTTTTGGATACATTTAGACAACACTAACACATTTTTGCAAATGTGCAGATTAGAAAAATATACATCTCATATGATTTTTTGTTTATTCTTATCATTAAAGGGACATGAAAACAAACATTTCACTTTTAGGATTTAGACACATGTGATTTACCACAAATTTCAAATTTGCTTACATTATATAAATTGCTTCAGTCTATTGTTATCCTTATTAGAAAATGATATCTAGGTCGGCTCAGGATCAGAAATGCATTACTGGGAGTAACCGGCTGATTGTTTGATGCAGAAAATTGCCTATTTTCATTGGTTCAACTCATGTGTTCAGATACCAGTAGTACATAGTTGCTCCTTTAAAAAAAAATTATAAGACAATGAAGCAAAATAGACCAAAAAAGTCTATTTAAAATGCTTTTTAAATCACAGGCTGGATTTGAAAAATAAAAATTAATACAATTACAAATTTTGAGCTTCATGTCCCTTTAAGAGAGAAGGATAATTAAAGAATCATGATGATATACTTAAATTACATATTTGTAGTTGCATGCTCCATCACATTCATTACATCAACATATGGGGGGGTAGTTATCAAGACGTCAACCGCAAATAAGCTGGAATTCCGCAGCGTATTTGTGGCGAGGCTGATTCGCCTTAGTTATCAAAGGCTAGAGACCGGCAAAAGTAGAATTTTGTGATATAAGCTTCGATCCGCCGAACTCAGTCCAACACAGATCGATTCTTACGTCACTCCAGATGTTCCGCACACAAGTGCGGCACAATCTGACTACTTTTGCTAGTTATCAAAAAACTAGCAGGTACGCTCGGCACTTTTCCGGCCCAGCGTACCTGGTTTTAAAACCGCCGCCCTGGAGGTGGCGGATCCCATAGGAATCAATGGGAGTCTGACCATAGCGAAAGTTCATGTTCGCTGCTGCCAGACATCCCATTGATTCCTATGGGAGCTGTCTACACCCTAACATGTACCCCGAGTCTAAACACCCCTATTCTGCCCCCCCTACACCGCCACAACTAAATAAAGTTATTACCCCCTAAACCGCCGCTCCCTGACCCCGCCGCAACTATAATATATGTATTAAACCCTAAACCGCCGCTCCCAGACCCCGCCGCCACCTACATGATACCTATTAATCCCTATCCTGCCCCCCCCCCTATACCGCCGCCCTCTATAATAAAGTTATTAACCCCTATCCTGCCCCCCCTATACCGCCGCCCTCTATAATAAAGTTATTAACCCCTAACCTGCCGATCCCAGACCTCGCCGCAACTAAATAAATAGTTTAACCCCTAAACCGCTGCTCCCGGACCCTGCCGCAACCTATATTAAACTTATTAACCCCTATCCTGCCCCCCCTACACCGCCGCCACTGTAATAAAATTATTAACCCCTAAACCTAAGTCTAATCCTAACCCTAATAAACTTATTAACCCTAACGGAATTAAGGTAAGAAAAATCTGATTGGCTGATTGAATCAGCCAATCAGATTGAAGTTCAATCCGATTGGCTGATCCAATCAGCCAATCAGATTGAGCTTGCATTCTATTGGCTGTTCCGATCAGCCAATAGAATGCGAGCTCAATCTGATTGGCTGATTCAATCAGCCAATCAGATTTTTCCTACCTTAATTCGGATTGGCTGATAGAATCCTATCAGCCAATTGGACTTGAAGGGAGCCATCTTGGATGACGTCCCTTAAAGGAGCCTTCATTTGTCGTTAGTCCGTCGGGGAAGAAGGATGTTCCGCGTCGGCGGGATGAAGATGGATCCTGAAGAAAGAAGATTGAAGACCCCGCTTGGAAGATGACATCGCCCAGATGGAAGACTTCTTCAGCGCCGCTTGGAAGATGACATCGCCCGGATGGAAGACTTCTTCAGTGCTGCCTGGATGATGACTTCATCGGATGGAAGACTTCTTCAGCGCCCCTTGGAGGATCACTTCTGCCGCTCCGGATCTCCTCTTCGGTTCCATCGGTGGGTCGGCTGGCTGAAGACGGCCCAGTGTACCTGGTTTTCAAACCGCCGCCCTGGAGGTGGCGGATCCCATAGGAATCAATGGGAGTCTGACCATAGCAAAAGTTCATGTTCGCTGCTGCCAGACATCCCATTGATTCCTATGGGAGCTGTCTACACCCTAACATGTACCCCGAGTCTAAACACCCCTATTCTGCCCCCCCTACACCGCCACAACTAAATAAAGTTATTACCCCCTAAACCGCCGCTCCCGGAGCCCACCGCAACTATAATAAACATGTTAACCCCTAAACCGCCGCTCCCTGACCCCGCCGCAACTATAATATATGTATTAACCCCTAAACTGCCGCTCCCAGACCCCGCCGCCACCTACATGATACCTATTAACCCCTATCCTGCCCCCCCTATACCGCCGCCCTCTATAATAAAGTTATTAACCCCTATCCTGCCCCCCCTATACCGCCGCACTCTATAATAAAGTTATTAACCCCTAACCTGCCGATCCCGGACCTCGCCGCAACTAAATAAATAGTTTAACCCCTAAACCGCTGCTCCCGGACCCTGCCGCAACCTATATTAAACTTATTAACCTCTATCCTGCCCCCCCTACACCGCCGCCACTGTAATAAAATTAGTAACCCCTAAACCTAAGTCTAATCCTAACCCTAACCCTAATAAACTTATTAACCCTAACGGAATTAAGGTAAGAAAAATCTGATTGGCTGATTGAATCAGCCAATCAGATTGAAGTTCAATCCGACTGGCTGATCCAATCAGCCAATCAGATTGAGCTTGCATTCTATTCGCTGTTCCGATCAGCCAATAGAATGCGAGCTCAATCTGATTGGCTGATTCAATCAGCCAATCAGATTTTTCCTACCTTAATTCGTATTGGCTGATAGAATCCTATCAGCCAATCGGAATTGAAGGGAGCCATCTTGGATGACGTCCCTTAAAGGAGCCTTCATTCGTCGTTAGTCTGTCGGGGAAGAAGGATGTTCCGCGTCGGCTGGATGAAGATGGATCCTGAAGAAAGAAGATTGAAGACCCCGCTTGGAAGATGACATTGCCCGGATGGAAGACTTCTTCAGCGCCGCTTGGAAGATGACATCGCCCGGATGGAAGACTTCTTCAGTGCCGCCTGGATGATGACTTCATCGGATGGAAGACTTCTTCAGCGCCCCTTGGAGGATCACTTCTGCCGCTCCGGATCTCCTCTTCGGTTCCATCGGTGGGTCGGCTGGCTGAAGACAACTCAAGGTAGGATGATCTTCAGGGGGGTAGTGTTAGGTTTATTTAAGGGGGGTTTGGGTTAGATTAGGGGTATGTGGGTGGTGGGTTTTAATGTTGGGGGGGGTTGTATTTTTCTTTTACAGGCAAAAGAGCAGTTTTCTTTGGGGCATGCCCCGCAAAAGCTCCTTTTAAGGGCTGGTAAAGGTAAAAGAGCTTTGAACTTTTTAATGTAGAATAGGGTAGGGCATTTTTTTATTTTGGGGGATTTTGTTATTTTATTAGGGGGCTTAGATTAGGTGTAATTAGCTTAAAATTGTTGTAATATTTTTTAAATGTTTGTAACTTATTTTTTTTATTTTTTGTTACTTAGCTTTTTTGATTTTTTGTACTTTAGTTAGTTTATTTAATTGTAGTTATTTGTAGTTAATTTAATTAATTTAATGATAGTGTAGTGTTAGGTTTAATTGTAACTTAGGTTAGGATTTATTTTACAGGTAATTTTGTATTTCTTTTAGCTAGGTAGTTATTAAATAGTTAATAACTATTTAATAACTATTCTAACTAGCTAAAATAAATACAAAGTTACCTGTAAAATAAATATAAATCCTAAAATAGCTACAATGTAATTATTAATTACATTGTAGCTATCTTAGGGTTTATTTTACAGGTAAGTATTTAGTTTTAAATAGGAATAATTTATTTAATGATAGTGTAGTGTTAGGTGTAATTGTGACTTAGGTTAGTTTTTATTTTACAGGTAAATTTCTCTTTATTTTAGCTAGGTAGCTATTAAATAGTTAATAACAATTTAATAGCTATTGTACCTAGTTAAAATAAATTGAAAGTTACCTGTAAAATAAAAATAAATCCTAAGATAGCTACAATATAATTATTATTTATATTGTAGCTATATTAGGGTTTATTTTAAAGGTAAGTATTTAGTTTTAAATAGGATTAACTTAGTTAATAAGAGAAATATTATTTAGATTTATTTAATTAATATTTAAGTTAGGGGGGTGCTAGGGTTAGTGTTAGACTTAGGTTTAGGGGTTAATAATGTTATTACAGTGGCGGCGGTGTAGTGGGGGGCAGGATAGGGGTTAATAAATGTATTATAGGTGGCGACGGTGTAGGGGGGGCAGATTAGTGGTTAATAAATTTAATATAGGTTGCGGCGGGGTCCGGGAGCGGCGGTTTAGGGGTTAAACTATTTATTTAGTTGTGGCGAGGTGCGGGATCAGCAGGATAGGGGTTAATAACTTTATTATAGAGGGCGGCGGTATAGGGGGGGCAGGATAGGGGTTACTAGGTATAATGTAGGTGGCGGCGGTGTCCGGGAGTGGCGGTTTAGGGGTTAATACATTTATAAGAGTTGCGGCGGGGTCTAGTAGCGGCGGTTTAGGGGTTAATAACTTTATTTAGTTGTGGGGGGCGCCGGTATAGGGGGTAGAACAGTGTAGTTAGTGTGGGTGCTTAGTGACAGGCTAGCAATAAAGCTGTAAAAAAGCCGAAGAGCAGCGAGGTCGGATGAGTGATAACTCTCACAATCCGCTGCTCATCGCCCCGTACTTGGTGCGCGGCTTTTTGACAGCTTTATTGATAACTTAAGCGAACGTATTCAGGTCCGCGGCGGCGATGGTAGGCGAGCTTAGGTGGGCATATTGAACCGGCAAAGGCAGGTAAAGTAGACGCATTGATAACTACCCCTCATGGACTCGACAATTCATTAAAAGCGACATTGTCAAATAAAGATATTTTAATATTAAAGGGACAATGAACACAAATGATTTCTGTTGTCATTCAGATAGTGAATGCAATATTAATAAACTTTCTCATTTACTCCTATAATCATATTTTCGTTATTCTCTTGGTATCTTTATTTGAAAAGCAAGAATGTAAGTTTAGATGCAGGTCCATTTTTTTAGGAGCAACCTGGGTTGTTCTTGCTGATTGGTGGATACATTTAACAAACAATATTTTATGAACCAAAATATTGCTTAGCTGCCTTCTTTTTTTAAATAAATAAAGCAAGAGAACGCAGACAAATTGATAATAGGAATAAATGTTACATTTGCTTAAAATTGCATGTTCTATTTGAATCAATGAATTAAAAAATTGTGGTCAGTGTCCCTTTAATAGTCAATATATTCATTCATCCTTACATTGTTTTGATGAAACAATATTGATATCTAAATCACATATTCACTCTTGGACTTACTTTATAGATATAAGCATACTCTAACAGCACCATGATGACATATTTTTACTAATAACTTCTGTTTTGCATTGTGATCAATATGTGCTGTGTCCTAAAAAAGATTACTGTACATTGCACAAATGGATCTATGTGCCACATAGCTTCGGTTCTATTCGGCACCAGTTGTTATTCAAAGTGTTGATTGTGTGTATTATCTTAAAAAGATTGATCAATAGGTATATTTATATAGGCAATAGAATCATATGAGATGAATTGTCTGTCTAATATAGTAAGAAATTAAACATATGTTAAAGACATAATTTTCGTTAGAATCGCCTTGATTAACTCATGCATTTATTGTTCATATTAGTGCTCTATTCTTCACATTTCTAAGTATATTTTTTTGAAAATTCTTTTTTTTTTTTTTTTTTTTAACTTTTATTTTCAAACCAACAAAGAATCGTACTTACAAGGTCAGTGCCTGACATGAAAGACAAAAATCAAAACGTCATTGATAATACAAATAAATTGTCCATCTCTTTAGGTTTACAAATTATACTGAACTGATGTATCACAATATTCTAACAACATAATGCTGGAATTTCCTATTTCCGATAACTTAAAAAAAAAAAAAATATGCAAGAAAAGAAAAAGGGGAGAGAAGAAAGAAAAAAAAAATGAGATAAATATACCCAACAGTACACCCCTCTATTGAATATACCGCATTTCTTGAAGCCAAGTTACCATCTTAAGTCTAGGTCCCGGATATTTTATCATTCCTAACAATCTATTACTATTGAATAGTTTAGCTTAATTAATTCTTAATGGTACCAATCCATTATGCCAAAAAAGAATTCCATCTAAAGAACCCACAACAAATATGTATAGCTATCGCACCATATCAGGATAGTACAACTTTCCCTCCTAGTACCACTATATCTTACTACCCCTTCTTCCTCCAGGAGGGGTAGCCTAAATATGTCCTCCCTTGTTGTAGTGATCTTGTACCTATGAAACCATCCAACTGATGCTATAAATAAGTCACTCTATTTTAGAGATGTGGATCCCCTGTACCTCAACATAAGCCCGGGATCAGAACCTATAGTAAAACAAAAAAAGATAAAAAAAAAAAAAAAGAGGAAAAGGACACCTCCCAATCCCCCCTGTTCATCCGAGAAACCTCTATCTTTGCCCTGCCCAATATGATGAAAAAGACCCTCAACTATAGCTATATCAAAAAACATAGATTTGCATAGGGGGTAAATAATCTGTAATTGCATTGTGAGTGAACAAGACTTTATAAGACTTAGCCATTTTTGGAAAAAACTTCTGAATTGTTTTTCACTGCTTGGCCCTAGTTGGTGTTGCTCTATTGTTATTTGTTCATACATTTTTTGTACAAATTCTACAATACTAGGTGTTTAACTGCCTTCCAGTGTTGCAGTATTATATTCCTGGCCACCAATATAGTAGTATTAATAAAATTAATAATAATATTTTTTGAACGCCTCAGACTCCACCAGCTTGTATGGTAAAAGCTGGCGGACTAAGAGTTCAGACAAGCCAGCTGTCAGACGCCGGGCAAGGGGGTGACTTTGTGACATTGGCTTCTTACGCTCAAACATGTCCTTGACAGACACCTGACTGTGGGCTGATGAGCAGGAACTGCTCAAGGCGAGAGATGGAGTGGCAGATGGTTGAGAGGGGGCAAGGAGGACAGCAGTGTTTGACGTGGCTGAAGATGCTGGACCAGGAGGAGGATGGCGGCTTTGAGTTTGTGTGCTGCTTGTACTCATGTGTTGATCCCATAGGCGTTTGTGATGTGCGATCATGTGCCTTCGCAAAGCAGTTGTACCTAGGTGGGTGTTGGACTTCCCACGACTCAGTTTCTTTTGGCACAGGTTGCAAATGGCATCGCTGTTGTCAGAGGCAGACACACACGAAAAATGCCACACTGCTGAGCTCTGCGATGACGGCATTCTGGTGGTGGCAACAGCATGCGTTGATTGGCGTACTGTCTGGCTGACCCCGGGTGCCGATTCATGCTGTCTGACTGTGCCACTAGCTCCTTGCTACGACCTCCCCCTGCTTCCAACTCGTCTCCTCCTCCTCCTCCTCTCTGTCTCCCCATCTGAACTTTCCCCCTGTTCTTTTTCTCTTCTAGCGGGCACCCACGTGACATCCAACCGCTTCACTTGTATCTGACAACTCAACAAAGGAAGCAGCAGCGGGTACAACATCATCATCATCACACCGTATGTCCATGTCTGTAATGCTGCCTGACTGAGACATATCACTGTTATCTACATCCTCTGTCAATGATGGTTGTGCATCACTCATTTGATTTCTTCAAACTGATGTGTAAATAACTCCTCTGACAGATCAAGTGAAGTGGTTGTGGTGCTAGTGTTGGTGGTGGCGGCAGGCAGGCAAGTTGTAACTTGAAAGGTGCCCGAAGCTAAGCTGGAGGTTCCGAGCGGAAGCTGTAGAAGATTGGGTGTCCTGTGTTAGCCAGTCAACTATGTCCTCAGAACTTTTTTTTTTTTTAAATGTACACTTACACTACTATTAAACAAGATATAAGTGGTGCCACTGGGCAAGTGGGCACAGTATACGCTGTGAGCCTGACACAAAAAAGCAGACTGATGTTTCACAGTCCAAAAAGTATTTTTTTTTAAATGTACACTTACACTACTATTAAACAAGATATTAGTGGTGGCACTGGGCAAGTGGGCACAGTATACGCTGTGAGCGTGACACAAAAAAGCAGACTGATGTTTCACAGTCCAAAACATTTTTGTTTTTTTAAATGTACACTTACACTACTATTAAACAAGATATGAGTGGTGGCACTGGGCAACTGGGCACAGTATACGCTGTGAGCCTGACACAAAAAAAGCAGACTGATGTTTCACAGTCCAAAACGTTTTTAAATTTACACTACTGTTAGACCAGATATGAGTGGTGGCACTGGGCAAGTGGGCACAGTATACGCTGTGAGCCTGGCACACATGCTGGCAGGCAGGCAGGCAACTGCAATTACATTAAACAAGCAGACTGATGTTTCACAGTCAAAAAAGTTTTTTTTTTAAAAATTTATACTACTGTTACACCAGATATGAGTGGTGGCACTGGGCAAGTGGGCACAGTATATGCTGTGAGCCTGGCACACACGCTGGCAGGCAGGCAACTGCAAGTAGATTACGCAAGCAGTCTGATGTTTCACAGTCGAAAAAGTTTTTTTTTTAAATTTACACTACTGTTACACCAGATATGAGTGGTGGCACTGGGCAAGTGGGCCTGGCACACATGCTGGCAGGCAGGCAACTGCAATTAGATTACACTAGCAGACTGATGTTTCACAGTCAAAAAAGTTTTTTTTTTAAATTTATACTTCTGTTACACCAGATATGAGTGGTGGCACTGGGCAAGTGGGCCTGGCACACACGCTGGCAGGCAGGCAGGCAACTGCAATTAGATTACACAAGCAGACTGATGTTTCACAGTCAAAAAAGTTTTTTTTTTAAATTTACACTACTGTTACATCAAATATGAATGGTGGCACTGGGCAAGTGGGCCTGGCACACACGCTGGCAGGCAGGCAACTGCAATTAGATTACACTAGCAGACTGATGTTTCACAGTCAAAATGTTTTTTTTTTTTTAATTTACACTATTGTTACACCAGATATGAGTGGTGGCACTGGGCAAGTGGGCCTGGCACACATGCTGGCAGGCAGGCAACTGCAATTAGATTACACAAGCAGACTGATGTTTCACAGTCCAAAAAGTTTTTTTTTTTAAATTTACACTACTGTTACACCAGATATGAGTGGTGGCACTGGGCAAGCGGGCACAGTATACGCTGTGAGCCTGGCACACATGCTGGCAGGCAGGCAACTGCAATTAGATTAAACAAGCAGACTGATGTTTCACAGTCAAAAAAGTTTTTTTTTTTAAATTTACACTACTGTTACACCAGATATGAGTGGTGGCACTGGGCAAGTGGGCACAGTATATGCTGTGAGCCTGGCACACACGCTGGCAGGCAGGCAGGCAACTGCAATTAGATTACGCTAGCAGACTGATGTTTCACAGTCGAAAAAAGTTTTTTTTTTTTAAATTTACACTACTGTTACACCAGATATGAGTGGTGGCACTGGGCAAGTGGGCCTAGCACACATGCTGGCAGGCAGGCAACTGCAATTAGATTACACAAGCAGACTGATGTTTCACAGTCAAAAAAGTTTTTTTTTTTTAAATTTACACTACTGTTACGCCAGATATGAGTGGTGGCACTGGGCAAGTGGGCACAGTATACGTTGTGAGCCTGGCACACATGCTGGCAGGCAGACAACTGCAATTAGATTACACAAGCAGACTGATGTTTCACAGTCAAAAAAGTTTTTTTTTTTAAATTTACACTACTTTTACACCAGATATGAGTGGTGGCACTGGGCAAGTACGCCTGGCACACACGCTGGCAGGCAGGCAACTGCAATTAGATTACACTAGCAGACTGATGTTTCACAGTCAAAAAGATTTTTTTTTTAAATTTACACTACTGTTACACCAGATATGAGTGGTGGCACTGGGCAAGTGGGCCTGGCACACACGCTGGCAGGCAGGCAACTGCAATTAGATTACACAAGCAGACTGATGTTTCACAGTCAAAAAAGTTTTGTTTGTTTTTTAATTTACACTACTGTTATACCAGATATGAGTGGTGGATATAATTGCACGCATGTACAATTTCTGTCCGAGGACTGGATTCTGATTTGCTTATCAGTTGAAGAAGAAGGCAGCTACGTAACGGTCGGGGGAGTTCGGCTGCCATATTTACCGGTTATTAGAGAGGTTAGTGATGCTTATTAGGAAAGAAGCAAGGCGGCAAGGCAGGAGGGGTATAGTGCAGGCGCATCTTCGTTTTTTTATTTTGAATATACAATCATGTTAAATGAAGTGTTGACTGTCCCTTTAATTTGGTAATGGAGCACTGATCATGCTCCCTTAACATATGAAGGCAGGGTCGAGACATTAGAGGAGAGACTTCCATTGGGGGAGGAGCTGTACAGTCTACCTGCTGCACACAGGTGTTGTGAGAGAACACTTTTCTATCGTCACCCCGCTCCTAGCTGCTTGCCTGGGAGAAGTACCCAGGATTGGTGAGCGGCACTCTGCGAGGCTACGGCCCGCCCGAGTTTGGAGTCTCTGATAGCTGATACAGCTAAGGAATCCTTTCGCTGAAAATTTTAAACACTACCAAGGTCAATTATCTTACAGAACGTCTGGGAGGAAAAGGAAATTCTTGCCTCTTTTGAAAATACCCACATCCACCGAAACTGAAGGTAGAGGGTAAACTGTGGATATCTTACCGGTCCCCGCTGGGGGACTGCAGGCTTCGGCTTCTGTATTCGGATGGTCGGTGAAGGAGGAAGCCTCTCGGTACTAGGTGCAGGCAGTGTATGGCAGGACATCCGCTTATCTATTCCCCTATAGATGGTGTGAGAGAAACGGAGAAGCCTAAAGCGGAGGCAATGGATCTGCTGGAAGCTGCGCTGTGACCTGATGTAACTGGTCTCACATAATAGCTGGCAAAGGATACGCTCAGACTGTCAGTGGTGACAGGGACAAGACCTAACTAGCTGAAGCCTAGCAAGCTCAGACACCGGCCGGAGCGTGATATAGGAGCTGTTCCAAAGCAGCAGCGCCCTGCTAATGTGCAATAAGCAAGAAAGCCGTGCTGTATTGAGGCACAGAGAAAAGGTGTAAGGTATAGACTGCTCACAACATACCGAGTCTTACCCAGTTCAAAGCAGCACAGGATCTGCATTGGCTTTAAAATTTCTATTTTGCTGCCGGGCTGGCTATGGGTTGATGGAGAATTGCGGTGAGAGGAGAATATACTGATATGTAGTCTGGAGAAGAAGGAGCTGCAAGTGGGACTTGTAGATACTTTTTCCCAGACATCTTTTGAGGCTGCAACGGTAAGATTGAGGCTAAAACCTGACTTTGATAAGTGATCCTTCTAAACTGAAAGTTATTGCCCTAGCCCGCTGTGGTACTGCTATGGTGTCTTACTTGTTGTTGACCTCTGCCTGACCTGGTGAATTTGCAGACACTAGGATTTTTATTGATGGTTCCCTATATTATATAAAGGTTGTCTGTCTTTTCAGGACCGTAGGGAAAAAAAGCAAAAAACAAAAAAAAACTGCTTACTTGATAATTGATCCAACTGGGACTAACAGCTTGCTACAGAGCCCCTCAAGAATACATGCAGGTTAATATTAAAAAAGGGCAGAACCATAACCTTTGTATGCAAACTATAATGCTGTGTAATGTATACCAAAGAGAGTGTATTATGTTCTATATTTAACCAGGATAGGAGAAATGGTTTATTGGTATCTTCTGCAATAATTCTATATGTTGTGGGATAAGAGTGGTAATATTGGAATCTACATAGCTTTTGAGTTTGTTTTGTTATATTATTCTCCTTTGCAAGTGGGTGAACTAATATGTTAAATGGTTGATTTCATTTAAATTGTATACTCTCTAATCCCTATCATCTAAAATGGGCGGCTATTTAGAATTAATCAACGTCATTTGATATACAACCCCAGCTATAAGCAACTATCTCTGGTTGTTTTTAGAAATAGTTCAGTGAGTCCAGGTGAACAGGGGAAACAAAGGAATAAATATTTGTCATAATAGTGACTACAAAGCATTTTTGATAACTGCTGTCCTTCTGCGCTGTACTGGGATATTAGAATTAAATATAATATTATTCTGAGAAGATATTTCTTCACTGTTAGGCGATATGGAGCTTACCTTGCTCATATTAATTAAGTATATCTAAATAAACAAGACATTAGAGCACCAATCCACTAACTTACTTATTTTTTTTATTTTTTTTTGTGGGCATATATTTTCACACCCCACAATAGGAAATAGACGACTGTTATTTTTACATCTACATCACTCTCTGTAAATAGGAGAGAAGCACATTGGAGCACTTTTTTTTTTTTTTTAGTATGTGGGCATATATTTTCACGCCCCACAACAGGAAGTAGTTGATAGCCACTTTTTACACCACTCTCTGTAGGTAGGAGAGAAGCACATTGGAGCTTTTTTTTTGTTTTGTTTTTTTTAACACGCATTTCCACTCCTCACAATAGGAAGTAGACAACTGTCACTTCTACATCTACACCATTTTCTGTAGTTGTGTTGTTTTCTTTTTTTTCACGTCACTCAAATTCTTCACTTTTTTATTAAACACGACCAAGAGAACCAGGAGAGTAGGAGATTAGATAGTAGCCAGGAACCAACAGACTCGGAGTATCCCCTTCTAGCTATCCTCTCTTCACCGTATTTTTTTTAATCAATTTTTCACTTTTTTTTTTCTATGGAAAGATTTGTCACTCAAGCCAAAGCATCTTCGCCCAGAATACCGGCTAAAGGCAAAGATAAAAAAGCCAAGCTGGGCGAGCCCAGTTTAAATAGCTCTAGTGAGACATTACCTAATACAAATGACACGCAAATGCTAATTACCCACTTAACTGATTTATTTACCCCACAGTTTGAGATAATAAAGGCCGAATTAGGCACAATTTCATCGGTAATTTCTAACCTCTCTGTGGAGGTCAAACAATTCTCCAATAGAATGCTAGAAATGGAGAACAGAGTTTCTGAGCTAGAAGATCAAGCCAATGTGCAAGATGATATTATATCCAAACAGAGCTCTAGAATCGCCAATTTACAATCGCGTCTGGACGACCTGGAAAATCGTTCCAGACGCAATAATATTCGAATCATTGGCCTCCCCGAGACCCCGTAATTTCAGGATTTATATCATTTTACATCTTATATATTGCCCCAGGCTTTAGGTTTTCCCCAGCAGTGGCTTCCCATTGTCATAGAGAGAGCCCACAGAACGGGCATTAAAAATCCCCAGCCTGAGGGATCTCGCATAAATAGAATGTGCATTTTTAGAATCCTGAATTACCAAGACAAGGTTGAATTTCTGAGATTATTTAAAAAAAGAAGTGAACCACTTATATTTGGAAATAATAGAATCCTATTATTCCAAGATTATTCAACAGAAACTTCTTCAAAAAGAAAGATAATGGCACCGTTCTGCTCGCAACTTATTAATAAAGGCTATAATGCGGGGATGGTATATCCTGCCAGTATAATTGTTGAACAGGACGGCGCCAGAAAAATCTTTCGAGAGGTGGGAGAGGTTAAAAAATTTATAAATGAGCAATAACTTACTGCCCAGCTATTTAAGGTTTTTACCTGGTCGCCTACAAATGAAGAGCGTACTAGGTATTAAAGTCCCTCATTTCTTTTATGGGAATATATGCTTGAAAGAGAATCAGGTATTTTTGCTTTTATTATTATGAGAAGTGTTCTTTTCCTTTCCTTTCTTTTTTTTTTTTTTTTTTTTTTCTTGTTTGTCTTCCTCCCGCCGGGCCCGCAAGAAGAATCTTTATCTGTTTGTGCAGTTAAGAGTCGGTAATGGATATTAAACTTTTATCTTGGAATGTAGGGGGGATTGTCTCTCCTATGAAAAGTAAGTTGATTATCAAGTTATTGGCTAAACAAAAAACAGATATTGCTTTTATTCAAGAGACTCATCTCACAGAACAGGAAGTCGCTAAGCTCAAGATAAAATGGGTGGGAGAGGTAATTGCCTCCTCTTCAAGCAGGAGAAAATGTGGAGTGGCAATTTTGATCAACAAAGCTCTGGAGTATAAGATCATTCAGGTGGAGACGGATACCACTGCAAGGTTTATTCTAATTCAAATTATCATTAATAAAACTAAATATGTTCTCTGTAATGTGTATGGCCCAAATAAATTCTGTAGGGACTTTTGGGAGACTGTTAAAGTTAAACTTTTTCCTTATATAAAGGAGAACCTTATAATAGGTGGAGACTTTAACATGGGTATGTACAAAGAAATTGATAGATTCTCGCAGAAGAATCTCCCAGAGAATAGGAGAAGCTCTAAATATTTCATCAAATTTTGTCGTAAATTACATCTTACTGATATGTGGCGGTGCCTTAACCCGGATTCATTAGGTTTCACGTGTGAATCTAAAGCACAAAGGACATTTGCCAGGATAGATTTATTTTTAATTTCCGAACCACTTTCGATTTGTAAAGTGGAGGCTGGAATTGGTGAGATCATGACCTCTGACCACTCAATCATATCTTTAACATTGAAATCCCACGACAGTAATAAATTTAAAACGCCCAGGGCTTTTTTTTATCCACGTTATCTTCACAATAATTCCAGATATAGTCACTGGTTAAAACAGGCTTGGAAGGACTATAGTACACGTAATATTTCTTATCTTCATAAGATTGAAACCTTTTGGGAGGCTTCAAAAGCGGTTTTACGTGGCAAAATTATGTCATTTTTAGATATTAAAAACAAGAAACAACATGCCCGAGACTTGCAACTTACTAATCAGGTTAAAAATGCTTACAACAAATATCATGGAGATCGATCCATTAGGAATTGGAATAAGTATATAGCTCTAAGAAAGGAGAGGGACATATTTGTAGCTCAAAAACATTTAGAAGATGAGGCCAAAATCAATCTATATTTCAGAAGCTTTCACGGTAGCTCTGCTAAAAATTTAGCTAGACTAGTTAAAGCAAGTAAAGAATTTGATCTCTAGTATTAAGGAAGGAGATACAAGATATACCAATACAGAAGAGATATGCGAAGTTTTTTTTAAGTATTATAAGCAATTATATTCTAAACAGGAATGTAACTCCACTAACCAAGCTAACTTCTGGGATAAGGTTACTCTTCCCCAGTTACAGAAAGAAGAATTAGAATCTCTGAACGCTCTGATCACTCCTGAAGAAGTATTAAAAGCCATTAGTTCATCCAAATTGAATAAAGCCGCTGGCCCTGACAGGTTTCCTGCGGAGTTCTATAGAAGTCTAGCGGTAGAAATAACTCCAGTCTTAGAGAAATTGTTTAATAGTTATTATATTACTAATAAACCAATTTCAGGTTGGTTCGTAGTGGCAAATATATCACTAATTCTGAAAAAAGGGAAGAACCCAGAAGATCCAGCCTCATATAGGCCAATTTCCGTCCTTAACGCGGATTATAAAATTTTAACTTCTATCATCGCTTGTAGACTTGCAGGGTGTTTGGACAAACTTATACATCCCGATCAGGTCGGATTTATGGCCGCGCGAAATTCTACTAAGAATATGAGGAGATTAACTACGTTGGTTGACTATAGCTGGAATAGCGATCAGTTCAAAGATAGAAATAATCTAAATGATAATGCAGTTCTTACCCTGGACGCAGTCAAGGCTTTTGACAGCATAGCCTGGACTCATTTATTTAAAACCTTAGAGAAATTCGGTTTTGCAGATAATTTCTTATATTTTATTCAGAAAATCCATTGGAAGCCAGAATCTTTTCTGCTGGTTAATCGGACCCTTTCTCCTAAGATAATATTAGAAAGAGGAACAAGACAGGGTTGTCCTCTCTCACCCCTCTTGTTCAATATTGCTCTTGAACCGTTGGCAACCAGATTGAGGGAAATTCTGCCGGGGATACCAGATCTAGACCCAAATTTAAAAGTCTTACTTTATGCGGATGATATTCTAATCTGTTTACAGAATACCAGAGATACAATCCCTAAGGTTATAAATACATTGGAGGAGTTTAGCTCCTTCACGGGATATAAGTCCAACCTGGATAAAAGCGAACTTATGTGGCTAGGCAAAGAAACTAATCGACAAACTAATTTAATGTTTCGCACAGTTTCAGCCATAAAATATCTGGGGCTGGAGATTCATAAAAACCCCAAACACTGGTACTCAGCCAATCTTGATGCGCTCTTTCAGAAGATCAAAGAAGATCTTGAGTTATGGAAGGCTTTCCCTTTATCCATTTCTGCATCTGTCAATCTGATCAAAACTATAATTTTTCCAAGGATTCTTTATCCCATACAAAATCTCCCATTAATTCTTACAAATAAAGATGTAAGTAGATTGAATTCTTGGTTTTCCAAGTTCATTTGGAAAGCTAAAAAACCATGTATATCATTGGAAAAATTGTCTCAAAAATCTGATAATGCTGGCCTAGCTTTTCCTAATATCAGATATTATAATATCGCAACTTTACTTAAAGTAGCTATAGATTGGCTAGCACAAACGAATAGGGTTACCTCTTTTGAGTATGAATCCAGACTGATCCACCCTTTGTCTCTGAAGGCTCTTTTACACTGCCCATTACAAGAACTACCGCGAGAAGTCTCTATATTACAATCTTTCAAAAAACCAATTTATGCATGGCAGAATCCTTATTTTTCTGATTTTTTACCTATAAGAGGTAACCCGCTTTTTTTGCCGGGAATAGACCAAAAAGTATTTTTAGAGTGGCAGGACAGAGGCCTTAAGGATATTGATCAGTTATTGGATGATCAATGCCAGATTCTTCCTTGGGAAACTATTTTCTCAAAATACTCGCTAGGTACAGGGAATCGGTTTGCCTATTTCCAGGTCCGTCATTATGTTAGCTCCCAAAGCTGGTATTCTTCAATTAGGTCTGAGTGGTCCGAGGTCAAGATCTGTATCCAAAAATTTATAGTCGGAGACACATCAATTTCCTTAATTTATGATATAATGCTCACTAAACAGGGCATCCTGTTGAGCGACAAATTGGTTAATTCATGGATAAATTGTATCCCTACAATTGATCAAGAGAAGATCTCTCGTAGTCTAAAATTGGTAGCTAATTATCCTATCTCGGTAAATTGGAATGAATCTCATGTTAAATTAATGAATAAATTTTATCTATCTCCCTCTAGGTTAGCAAAATTTTATCCTCTTAAAAAGGCTGATTGCCCGCGGTGCTCATATGGTAAAGCAGACCTTATGCATATGTTATGGCACTGCCCTAAAATAAAACAACTATGGCAGAAAGTCCAGTTTTGGTTTAATAGGCTCTATAATGGGGCTTACTCGCTCTCTTTGCAAGATATAATATGTTTGATACTTAATCCCATGTCAGACTCCAAAACTCGGATTTTGAATACCATCATATTAATCATTAGATATAATATTTTGAAATCCTGGATCGCTAAGAGGCCTCCTAGCCTAGGGGTAATTCTTAAAGGGATACAATCCCAAATTATATATAAATCCATTCATTTATCACAGGCCTCAGAGAAAAAAATTAAGACATTTTTGTTAGAATGGGCACCCACTATTAAGACTTATTCATTACAACTTCAGCAGCGGATCCTGTCTCCATTTGTCTCCTCTATCAGCTTTGCTGAGCTAGTCTTGCTTCAAGTATTTCCCGGATCCTGGATAAGGAATTTTAGAGATATCCCATAAAGTTATGAGCTACCGCTTCTAAGATGGAGCCTTGCGGGCTCGGAGGATGTTATTTCTTTTTTTTATTTTTTTTTTTATTTTATTTTATGAAGAATACAAGAAAAGACATATAGCTATTTATTACATTTAAATTGTCTTCCTATGATTGATGTGGGAGCAAAAAGGAAAAAGCATTCAAATTAGTATTGGTTGAATTATTCTGTTTTTTTCTCTGTTTGAATGCTGCTGTAAAATCAGATTGAAATAGATTTGAATATTTTGGTTATTATGTTTGGTTATGAGGTTCTCCACATTAGCTACCAAAGGAGACATATATATATTTTCCGTGACAGAAGGTACTAGGTTATGTTAGTATTGTGTTTTTTTTTTTTTTTTTTTTTTTATCATTATTGTTTTGTGTTGTCATGTTATGTTTAAAAAAAATAATGAAAAATCCCAACGTTGTATACAACTACCCTATAGACGATAACCATTACCTGTAGTAGACAGTAGAAGAGTTTATACTAGAATATCTCACTTAAAGTCAATGCTGTTCTAGTTATGTGGTGTCTATCTTTTGCATGGTTATATAATGTATTGCCCTGCGTGGCGCAAAGACATGTAATATGTATGATGGTATACATTGCAGGATATAAATAAAAGTTCAAAAAAACTAACATATGAAGACAGATGTCTGCAGCCCAGGAACAGCAACTGTTAGCTGTCATTTGACAACCAAGACTGAATGGGCTGCTTGAAAATTGAACATAGATCTATGTTATGCAGTACGATGGGCTATGTACCTCATGATGTAGATCTATGTTCGATTGGCTCAAGGGGTTAATTTACAGATCTATTAACATTTATAGGTCAGCTATATCAGCAGGAGATCAACTTTTTAGGGTAATAGTTCTATTGGTCAACACGGATAAATTTGTAAACACATGAAAGCTATTAGGCTGTAAGTGCCCCCTAAATCAAAATGTTCTTTTTTTTCTGGGATGTAAACACAATTTTTTTTTTAATTTAAAGTTTGGCTTTGTAATGAAAATCTATCCCTAAAACAATTTTCTGCTATACTTGCTACACTATTGTGTATCCTTTCCTGTCAATTTGTCTCTGACATCAAAGCTATTGACTATATTTCTAAGTTATACCCTCCTCGAGATTTTATTTTCTCCATATCTCGTAGGATAAAAACAAATCTATTCTCTCTTCTATCCTTATTTCTCAGAACATCCTTCTTTATGTTTGTACTGTGCCTTAAAATGTATTAAAATATACAATGGGGGGTAGTTATCAACGTGTCTATTTTACCTGTCTTCGCCGGCCCAATACGCCCGCCTAAGCTCACCTCACATCGCCGCCGCGGACCTGCAAAATTTGCCTAAGTTATCAAAAAAGCTGTCAAAAAGCCACGCACCAAGTACGGGGCGATGAGCAGCGGACTGTAATAGTTATCACTCATCCGATCTCGCTGCTCTTCGGCTTTTTTACAGCTTTATTGATAAGCTGTCACTAAGCACCCACACTAAACTACACTGTTCTACCCCCTATACCGGCGCCCCCGGAGCACCCCGCAACTCAATAAAGTTAGTAACCCCTAAACCGCCGCTCTAAGACCCTGCCACAACTCTTATAAATGTATTAACCCCTAAACCGCCGCTCCCGGACACCGCCGCCACCTACATTATACCTAGTAACCCCTATCCTGCCCCCCCTATACCGTCGCCCTTTATAATAAAGTTATTAACCCCTATCCTGCTGATCCCGCACCTCGCCGCAACTAAATAAATAGTTTAACCCCTAAACCGCCGCTCCCTGACCCCGCCGCAACATATATTAAATTTATTAACCCCTATCCTGCCCCCCCCTACACCGTCGCCACTATAATAAAGTTATTAACCCCTATCCTGCCCCCCACTACACCGTCGCCACTATAATAAATTTATTAACCCCTATCCTGCCCCCCCTACACCGCCACCACTTTAATAAATTTATTAGCCCCTAAACCTAAGTCTAACACTAACCCTAACACCCCCCTAACTTAAATATTAATTAAATAAATCTAAAAAATATTTCTATTATGAACTAAATTAATCCTATTTAAAACTAAATACTTACATTTAAAATAAACCCTAATATAGCTACAATATAAATAATAATTATATTGTAGCTGTCTTAGGATTTATTTTTATTTTACAGGCAACTTTCAATTTATTTTAACTCGGTACAATAGTTATTAAATAGTTATTAACTATTTAATAGCTTACCTAGCTAAAATAAAGAGAAATTAACCTGTAAAATAAAAACTAACCTAAGTTACAATTACACCTAACACTACACTATACTTAAATAAATTACTCCTATTTAAAACTAAATACTTACCTGTAAAATAAACCCTAAGCTAGCTACAATATAATTAATAATTACATTGTAGCTATTTTAGGATTTATAATTATTTTACAGGTAACTTTGTATTTATTTTAGCTAGTTAGAATAGTTATTAAATAGTTATTAACTATTTAATAACTACCTAGCTAAAAGAAATACAAAATTACCTGTAAAATAAATCCTAACCTAAGTTACATTTAAACCTAACACTACACTATCATTAAATTAATTAAATAAATTAACTACAAATAACTACAATTAAATACAATTATATAAACTAACTAAAGTACAAAAAATAAAAAAGCTAAGTTACAAAAAATAAAAAAATAAGTTACAAATATTTTAAAAATATTACAACAATTTTAAGCTACTTACACCTAATCTAAACCCCCTAATAAAATAACAAACCCCCCAAAATAAAAAAATGCCCTACCCTATTCTAAATTTAAAAAGTTCAAAGCTCTTTTACCTTACCAGCACTTAAAAGGGCCTTTTGTGGGGCATGCCCCAAAGAATTCAGCTCTTTTGCCTGTAAAAGAAAAATACAACCCCCCAACATTAAAACCCACCACCCACATACCCCTAATCTAACCCAAACCCCCCTTAAATTAACCTTACACTAATCCCCTGAAGATCATCCTACCTTGAGTCGTCTTCACTCAGCCGAGCAGCAAAGGAACCGAAGAGGAGATCCGGAGCGGCAGAAGTTATCCTCCAAGGGGCGCTGAAGAAATCTTCCATCCGATGAAGTGATCCTCCAGTCGGCGCTGAAGAAGTCTTCCATCCGGGCGATGTCATCTTCCAAGAGGCGCTGAAGAAGTCTTCTATCTGGGCGATGTCATCTTCCAAGCGGGGTCTTCAATCTTCAATCTTCATCCCGCCGACGCGGAACATCCTTCTTTACCGACGGACTACCGACGAATGAAGGCTCCTTTAAGGGACGTCATCCAAGATGGCGTCCCTTCAATTCCGATTGGCTGATAGGATTCTATCAGCCAATCGGAATTAAGGTAGGATAAATCTGATTGGCTGATTGAATCAGCCAATCAGATTCAAGTTCAATCCGATTGGCTGATCCAATCAGCCAATCAGATTGAGCTCGCATTCTATTGGCTGTTCCGATCAGCCAATAGAATGCAAGCTCAATCTGATTGGCTGATTGGATCAGCCAATCATATTGAACTTGAATCTGATTGGCTGATTTAATCAGCCAATCAGATTTTTCCTACCTTAATTCTGATTGGCTGATAGAATCCTATCAGCCAATCGGAATTGAAGGGATGCCATCTTGGGTGAAGTCCCTTAAAGGAGCCTTCTTTCGTCGGTAGTCCGTCGGTAAAGAAGGATGTTCCGCGTTGGCGGGATGAAGATTTAAGATTGAAGACCCCGCTTGGAAGATGACATCGCCCAGATAGAAGACTTCTTCAGCGCCTCTTGGAAGATGACATTGCCCGGATGGAAGACTTCTCCAGCGCCGACTGGAGGATCACTTCATTGGATGGAAGATTTCTTCAGCGCCCCTTGGAGGATAACTTCTGCCGCTCCGGATCTCCTCTTCGGTTCCATCGCTGCTTGGCTGAGTGAAGACGACTAAAGGTAGGATGATCTTCAGGGGGGTAGTGTTAGGTTTATTTAAGGGGGGTTTGGGTTAGATTAGGGGTATGTGGGTGGTGGGTTTTAATGTTGGGGGGTTGTATTTTTCTTTTACAGGCAAAAGAGCTGAATTCTTTGGGGCATGCCCCACAAAAGGCCCTTTTAAGGGCTGGTAAGGTAAAAGAGCTTTGAACTTTTTTTAATTTAGAATAGGGTAGGGCATTTTTTTATTTTGGGGGGGTTTGTTATTTTATTAGGGTGCTTAGATTAGGTGTAAGTAGCTTAAAATTGTTGTAATATTTTTTAAATGTTTGTAACCTATTTTTTTATTTTTTGTAACTTAGCTTTTTTTATTTTTTGTACTTTAGTTAGTTTATGTAATTGTATTTAATTGTAGTTATTTGTAGTTAATTTATTTAATTAATTTAATGATAGTGTAGTGTTAGGTTTAATTGTAACTTAGGTTAGGATTTATTTTACAGGTAATTTTGTATTTATTTTAGCTAGGTAGTTATTAAATAGTTAATAACTATGTAATAACTATTCTAACTAGCTAAAATAAATACAAAGTTACCTGTAAAATAAATATAAATCCTAAGATAGCTACAATGTAATTATTAATTACATTGTAGCTATCTTAGGGTTTATTTTACAGGTAAGTATTTAGTTTTAAATAGGAATAATTTATTTAAGTATAGTGTAGTGTTAGGTGTAATTGTAACTTAGGTTAGTTTTTATTTTACAGGTAAATTTCTCTTTATTTTAGCTAGGTAAGCTATTAAATAGTTAATAACTATTTAATAGCTATTGTACCTAGTTAAAATAAATTGAAAGATGCCTGTAAAATAAAAATAAATCCTAAGATAGCTACAATATAATTATTATTTATATTGTAGCTATATTAGGGTTTATTTTAAAGGTAAGTATTTAGTTTTAAATAGGATTAATTTAGTTAATAATAGAAATATTATTTAGATTTATTTAATTAATATTTAAGTTAGGGGGTGTTAGGGTTAGTGTTAGACTTAGGTTTAGGGGTTAATAAATTTATTACAGTGGCGGCGGTGTAGTGGGGGGCAAGATAGGGGTTAATAAATGTATTATAGGTGGCGACGGTGTAGTGGGGGGCAGGATAGGGGTTAATAAATGTATTATAGGTGGCGACGGTGTAGGGAGGGCAGATTAGGGGTTAATAAATTTAATATAGGTTGCGGCAGGGTCCGGGAGTGGCGGTTTAGGGGTTAATACATTTATTATAGTTGCGGCGGGGTCAGGGAGCGGCGGTTTAGGGGTTAATATGTATAGAGTAGCTTGCGGTGGGCTCCGGGAGCGGCGGTTTAGGGGGTAATAACTTTATTTAGTTGCGGCGGTGAAGGGGGGGCAGATAAGGGGTGTTTAGACTCGGGGTACATGTTAGGGTTTTAGGTGTAGACATCTCCCATAGAAATCAATGGGATATCGGGCAGCAGCGAACTTGCACTTTCGCTATGGTCAGACTCCCATTGATTCCTATGGGATCCGCCACCTCCAGGGTGGCGGTTTGAAAACCAGATACGCTGGGCCGGAAAAGTGCCGAGCGTACCTGCTAGTTTTTTGATAACTAGCAAAAGTAGTCAGATTGTGCCGCAACATCTGGAGTGACGTAAGAATCGATCTGTGTCGGACTGAGTCCGGCGGATCGAAGCTTACGTCACAAAATTCTACTTTTGCCAGTCTCTAGCCTTTGATAACTAAGGCGAATCAGCCTCGCCACAAATACGCTGCGGAATTCCAGCGTATTTGAGGTTGACGGCTTGATAACTAGGCCCCAATGTCTTTTAGAAAGAATGTATTGTCTAATCAGCAGTTAATTCCTTATGCTCCCCCTTAGCATTTTGTTACTTGTATAACTATTAGTAGGTGGGTAAAATAGGTAATGTCTCAGGCAGGTGTAGATAACATTTTTACTTCTCACTTTATTAGAGGTACCACTGCTTCTAAGGCCTTTTCTAAATATGTTTTTCTTCAAGATATTTAAATGCAGCAGATTGGTCCTGTGACAAAATCTATAGACAATTTAACTTAAAACTATCAATTTCATTCATCAACACATGCCAGACTTCTATTTGTTATTTAAAATAGCAAAATATGAGTTTCTGTCCTTGTAATACAATTTTGATTATCCTAAACTTGGTATAATCTAGACAAATATTTCCCACTTTGGTTTATCTCTATCCAATGTTTTGTTACATGTATTTTTATTCTTTTTACTAATATGCTTTATATTTTTTCAACTACAACTACCTCCAAGTCACACAATCCTACAATCAACCCTATTCAAAATCCTCATAGCAAATCAGTCCAGAGTTTACCTTTCTCTATTAAAGCTAGAAGTCTGTTCCCAAGTTTTCTTGGTGGATTACAATGCAGTCTTTACCTTTTTGTCTATGATTCGGATTTGTTCTCTCTTTTTCCAAGTCAAAGATAGGAGGAATAGCTTCTTGTTGGACAGTATATGGTTATTTGGACTTTGCTGAATGGTCATTAGCTTCTCTGACCATTCAGATTGTATTTTTATTTAAAGTAATTTCCCCCATGAAATAAATGTGATGTTGTTTTAAATTTAGATTTATATTTCTATAATTAGTTATTTGATTTCTTCTCATTTCCTACATAAAATGCAAGTTGAATAGTATATATATTGAGGTTATGTCAAACTTTTGACAGGTGGACACGCCTCTTTCTCCTCCCCAAATTCCACCCCTTTTCACTCCCACTTTTACGTCCCTTTTTAATATTAATTTGATATAAAATTGATATAAAAAGGGATTTTGATACGGGTTTGATATAAAATTGATATAAAAAAGTGTTTTTGAAATGAATTTGATATAAAATTGATATAAAAGTGTTTTTTTTTATTAGGATTTGGATTAAAAAGGGTTATAAAAGGGAATAAAGCATAATTATTATGATGTTGTTGATTAGGAGATTCATTAAAGGATATAAAGTTTAATGTTGATATTGTTTTTTCATTAAAGGGGATATAAAAGGGTATAAAGTATACTTTGATATTGTCTTCGATTAAAAGGGATATGAAAAGGAGATAAAAGAATTTTAAATATTTAAAAAAAAATGGGTTATCAATAGGTTAATAAGGCATTTCAGGACTTGTCTTTTGCCAGAAATACTACACGTCATGTTAGGGCATGTCTTTTAACCAAAACAATGAAGCATGTCAGGACTTGTCTTTTGCCAGTAATGCTACAAGGCATGTTAGGAGATATCTTTTACTCAAAACAGATTAATACCTCACACGTATTTAGTAAAACCATATCAATTAAGTTTTTATAAAAAAACTCGCCGTATATTGCCTAAAGAATGGAGTCTGTTAACTGCAACTAGATCTGTATTAAAATAATTATATCATAATCCTACAAACCCTGGATCATTAGGCGGTGTTTAAAATTTGTACAAAGCATCTAAATAATATATGTTTAACAGAAAAAAAAGTAAAATTTTTAAATCAGCAAGATGTTTACACGCTACATAAGCCAGCCAGATGTAGTTTTTAAAGAAATAAAATATATTCACCTTCTTTAGATATACAATGCCAAGCTGACCTGGTATCCATGATAGATTACTATAAATATAATGACAGTATAAAGTATATTCTAACCGTTATAGATTGTTTTTCTAAATATGCTTGGTGAACAACCTGGGTTGTTCTTGCTGATTGGTGGATAAATTTATCCACCAATAAAAAAAAACGGTCCAGAGTTCTGAACTAATAAAAAAGCTTAGATGCCTTCTATATCAAATAAAGATAGCAAGAGAATGAAGAAAATGTGATAATAGGAGTAAATTAGAAAGTTGCTTAAAATTACATGCTCTATCTGAATCACAAAAGAAAAAATTTGGGTTCAGTGTCCCTTTAACCGTACTTTAAAGACTAGAATGTGGCGTTATTTTACACTTCACAGCACACACAGATATATAAACATATTGAACAATTTAATTCATAGTTATAATAATACATACCACAGATCAATACTTTGTAAACCGGTAGAAGTGACGCAAGAAAATTCACTCGTTGTCTGGAAAAATATTTACGGATCTTCTCCAAAGACTAAAAAGGTTAAACCGGTTTTAAAAATCGGTAACCATGTCAGGATTTTGAAACATAAGGGTCTGTTCACAAATGGTTATGAGCAAAATTTCACAGATGAAATATTTGTAATTGAATGTCTGAATACAAGAGGATTTAAACCTCTTTACAAAAAAAAAAAAAAAAAAAGTGCTGGAAAAGTGTTTTAACACAACATGATGTGGATGTACACACAACCTATGGCTTTAATGAATGGTACTTATGATGGTATAATAATAAAATAATACTAATAATAATAACCCCTCTATATATTTAGCTGCAACAGATGCATAGTGAAAAGGTTATGGACCATTTAAGAAGGCACTTTCTCTGTTTGTTTTTAACACTATCTTTATTCACCAGAACTTTCCGCATCAGTGAAACCGCAGCTGAGTGAATAGTGAGCTGACCACTGCAAAGTGTCAGCCTGCTGTTTTGCACCTATTCCTGGACAGGTGACATCACAATTGTGAGTGTAATTTCATTATCCTTTTTCACGCTTATATACAGAAAACATGAGGCGCCCCTTATCTTAATTCAGTTAAATGTGAGCAATTAGTCAAACATTAAACCCCTCAATTTATCTAAAACTGTTTGTTTTCTAACTACACTAGCATACCACTAAAGGAAGCCTATAACCTATGTTTAAAAATGCAGGAATACCTTTCTCATAATTCTATTGTTTCAGTCTAGACCAAGATTATTGTGCTATAAAACAAGACTCAGTACAAACTGCATATTTTATCAACAGTCACAAGACAAACAAGCTTTTTATTGACATGACAGCATTCCATGATTACATCATAGTATTGTCCAAGATAAATATAAGTCATTTGTTCCTGTTATTACCATCAGATAATAAAATACTGAGTGTAAAAACTTTTTTTTAATTATTACAAGCTTTATTGTAACATTCCAAAGTACAAAGTCATATAAAGAAGGAGAGTATAACGCATGACTTTTGATTGTATATAGTAGAACAACTATTCTGAAGATAATGAATAAACAATCTGGAGCTTAGTGTACAGGCATTAAAGGAGGAGTTCATCTTTGAGCAGAGCCCTCAGATGACAGGAACACTTGACCCCTTTGCAATCCCCTGGATCCAATTTCCATTGAGCTTGTAAACATCTATCCTAATATTTTTTTGTCTTGTAAACAAGATCTCAAAAACATTCTAATAAAGTTTGTATATTATTAAAGCTACCATAATCTTATATGCTAGACCAACAGTTCAGAACACATTGTAAGAGGAAAGAGGGTAGAGGGGTGAGAGAGGGAAGAGGGAGAAGAAGGAAAAAAATGAATAGCAGGGGGGAATTGCCATGGTAATTGCTTACTGGTTAAGGAGAACAGAAAACCAACAGGAGGACTAATTTATAATCGTTAACCTTCCCACATAAGCAGCATAACTTCATGAAGTTCAATCTTTCCGGTTTTGAGACTATGATATCTTTCCAAGTATAAGAGTGCAGTAACTCTTGCCTTCCACTCAGATATGCTCAGCATGACAAAAGGAGGGATCTCTTCACCATGTCATATAACTTCGGGAGTCTATAAAATAGTAGGGAGCAAGGCACTGGGGGAGTTTTAACCTGAGGACCTTGCTTATTTCAGTGAAAACATCTTCCCAATAGGTGCCTAATTTAGGAATATGCCACCATATGTGGAGCAGCGTCCCTTTTTCTCCACAGCCCCTCCGGCAACACCCACTAGAATGGGGGGAGATTAGTTTTAACCTGCTAGTTGTCAAGTACCATTTACTACAAATTTTCTAAAGAGTTTTCTAAACTTTAGCCGAAACAGAAGTTTTTTTGCCAGTTCAAGCAATTTAAACCAATTGTTGGGTTCTATGGTACATTCTAAATCTTCCAGAGATATTATAAGAGTGTTAATAAATGTTATTATAAAAATCCAAGAAATGAGGATAGCGCTAAACTAATAGCTGGTTTGAAAAGATAATTTTACTTAAATATTAAAAATAAATACCCAAGAAATACATACACAAAAGATTCCAGTATATGTATAAAATTAAACACATACTATAATTCATATAGTGATCCCAAGAAATTAGCACAATTTTTTTTGTTTTAAATGCTTAAAAAAACAATTGAGGTACAGTGACCTATTTGTAACATTTTTATATAGGTCTGTTGGAATTTATTAATTTTAAAATATATATATATATTTGTAGGTAATTATTCTCATTGTTAAAATGTAGCAAGATCCAAAACTGTAGATAGCGCTTCTTTAAACACACAATGAAAAACAATCCACAAATGTTTGTATTGCCTTTCTTAACCAGTTAAATGAATGCTTCTTACTGGGGTTTTTTTGTTAGCAACCCGTGATGTATATCAGACTGGAACAAATGCTGATATCCTCCGTGTTTGGGTGCGTCTCCCAGTCTCCTGACTTTTGGAACTAATATTGAACAAATTGTATTAAATAAACATTGGAAAACCATATTACGGAGTTGGATCCATTTGTACTGAGTGCATCATTTAGAGTTATAGTAGCTCTGTTCCATGTGAGTAAATTTACAATTAGATTTTAAAGGGTCATTTTAACTGTTTAACACTATGGAAGTTTCTCTGTGTTCTCTTTCAGGTACAAGGAAGATCTTCCCAGATTATTCTATTTACATACACTATAGTGCATGGTGTGGTATAGAATCAATTTTTATTTCACATTTTTTAAGTGTCTGATTTTATATTGACAATTGTTTTATTACTATATATTTGTTTACTTTGGAACCAATAGGTTGGTAGTGATTCCTTTAGTGGCTCTATGGTTGATAGGAAACCGTTCCGTTTATACTGTGAGTCGGATCTTAATGAATTTAATGAACACTGTGAGCAGATCTTGTAAGACTGCTCTGCCTCATAGGTAGTATACAAGTGAGCAGGTATGGTTTTTGATATTTTGCTAAAATGTTTGCTCAATATATAATTGAAACAAATTTTTAAAGCAGTTCCATATACAATGTGAGTGGGCTTCCAGTGCGTACTGCAAACACTTGTCAAGCAAACAGTTTCAGCTTTCATGACCGCTCTGCCACATGTAGTCTATATAAGTTTTATGGGTGACTCCCCAGTGGTTATATCAGGACAAAGTTCATTAAGCCATTATCAAGATTTTTTTTTTTTTTTTTTTAAACAAATATATTGGTGCTACTTTTCTTGGAAAAAAATAAATAAAAAAATTAAAATATTGACCATCCTAGATAGCATATTTTAGCATAAATGATTATGCAACAGAACTCAGGAACTAAAACTGCTATCACTATTTTTAAATCATAACATTTTAGAAATTAGATTCCCACATAGAAGCAATTTTACAATTACATGGTATTTATTTCTATATTTATTATTTATTATCTACATTGATATGAATATGAAACTTTAAAAATTCTGGTAAAGCTTGTGAAGACTCAGTGGCAACCCTGTATACATTATATGTAATGTAATTGCACAAAAAAAAAAAAAAAAGAAAGAAAAGAAATGAATCAAAGCAAGAAACATAAATGTTTAAAATAAATATTAAATTTTTAATCCATCCATGTGCTAGATTACAAGTGACACTCTAACTGTTGCATGCGAGCGATATCGTTTTTGTCAGTTCTTTGCGTACAACAGAAATAGTTCTCACAGTAAAAGTTGAAACCAAATGCAATCGTGAGAGCGCAATAACATTTTACATTAGTTGTATTAGTGCTACTGAAAACCTCACATAGAGGGCAGTGTGTTAAAAAAGTTGCAATAAACACAACACAAATACATTTACAATTACAGTTATCCTCATATAAACAACAACGTTGGAGCGCTCAGACATCCGCTCAGTGTGTGGCCGTCGGCTTGAGCTTCACGTAAGGTCCTGCCCCTCCTGGGATTCCTCCTGACGTCACGATGACGTATCCCGGGTTCGTCTGCTAAGCCGGTGCAAATAGTAGAAAACGATCCACCACCGCTTCAAGTGATAAAGTTAAACAACATCCACTGCACACGGTATTAACAGATTGCAAACAGGAGACAAATAAAGATGCAGAGGCTCAAAAAAGGTTATGTTAATTCGTCTGTATTCCAACAAGGCAAATAGCGTTACAGACAGGCAAAAAGGCAGGTCAAACGCATTTCATATGTATAATATACTTCATCAGTGACCACCATAAACTATTACCCATAATACAGTGCTATTTAAAGGGGCAGAAAAAACACACCCTCTTATACACAACCAATCATATTGTCAAAAGCACTATGTCAATAGTGGGATATGTGTTATTAATAATTATAACAAACAACTTACTATAAATATAAACATACATAAGTTAATGATATATCAGGATGTTTATGTACAGATAATCATATTCTCAATATCATAAAAATAAAATAAATTAAAAAAAGAAAAATAATATTTTTGTTTAAAATAAAATAAACCTATTAGGTATCAACAAACAGTTTAACATCCCATTTTTTAATTTATTTTATTTTTATGATTTTGAGAATATGATTAATTATCTGTACATAAACATCCTGATATATCATTAACTTATGTATGTTTATATTTATAGTAAGTTGTTTGTTATAATTATTGAGTTTTTGAGTGTCCCTTTAAATAGCAGTCACCTAACACATATCCCACTATTGATATACAACAGTGCTTTTGACAATATGATTGGTTGTGTATAAGAGGGTGCAGCGCCGCCACTAGAAATGTTGGTGCCCCTGACTTAACCATTGATCAGCCACCCCCCCCCCCTCCTTTAACATGTGCAATTTGTGACCAAGTGACTAAAACGTATATGCACTTTATTCTTAAGTGTCTATTTAAACTTGGAAATGTTGTAAAGGTAGTAACATGCACTGAAACACACACACACACTCACACATAAAGATTCACATATAGACACTCTAGCAAACACGCAAAGAAACTCAAACACAGACACCCAAACAGACACTTAGCGCTTATTTACATTGCCCGTACAAGTAATGAGGTAAACTACAGTTTTGTAAAAAAATAAAAAAAGGAGATTTAGAAAACAACATAAGGAGTTCTGATTATCTTTTTGTAAAGGAAGATGACAACTAAATGATGACAACAGCATGCAGTGGCTGAAAGGAAGGGCCCTGAACTGCCTAAACAATAATTTAAAGGTTAAATGGTAGATTGGTGACTTCCAGAAAGGTCTCATTAGTCTCAAAGTCTGTAGAAAGATGTGAATAATCAGTAGTAAGGTCAAAATGTCCTAAAAAGGAACAGACAATGGACACACACACACACAAACTCAAACTTGCACATACACCCAAGGAAACACCAACAGAGACAGCCTCAGAAAACACACAAAGACATACAGACACACACAGAGACACCCACAGAAAACACAGAAAGACATACATACACACCCTCACTGAGACATCCACAGAAAACACACAAAGACATACACACACCCTCACAGAGACACCCACAGAAAATGCATACCCTCACAGAGACATCCACAGAAAACACAGATATACATACACACACACACCCTCACAGAAACATCCACAGAAAACACAGACATACACACCCACCCTCACAGAGGCATCCAGAGAAAATACACAAAGACAAACACACGCCCACCCTCACATAGACACCAATAGAAAAAGCTCAAAGACATATGCACACACCCTCACAGACATACACAGAAAATGCACAAATACATACACACCCACCCTCACAGAGATACCAACAGAAAAAAATACATACACACTCATAGAGACACAAACCAAAGCACAAAGACATAAACACAGACACCCACAGAAACACTCACAGGAGGAAACATTTATGCACCTTGCATCCCCTAAATCAACAGTGTGTGACATGCATGATAAAAAAAATGCAGAAATTAACAGATCACTTTTTAAAGAATCATATTTGTAAATGTGCAAAGAAAAATAATTCTGTGAATTCAAAATTGTACATTAATGATCTGGGTATATGGCTAGATGAAGAAAAGTACTTTTAAAAGGTTGACATATGTTTGTTTGATATTTTCCCCAGCCAAGAGCACCACTTCAAATATAGTGTACAAATGTTCCCATCTGCCAGCTGTACTTGTGGATTTTGAAAATGCTGTACTCTATATGGTCTTGGTGGAACCATAAGCTGTGGTACTCATACCATTAGATCTGGTTAAATGCAGGATTTAAGCTTGTTGGTATGCATTTCAAAATTATGTCAGCTGTAGAGTAAACTGAACAGTTTTAAGTTAACCTGTCTCATTTCCAACACTGAGCAATCTTAGTCTGAGAGTATAACATGTTATGCAGATGTAAAAATCTTAGATAAAATGCCTCCTTGTATCTGGAAAGTCCTTGCATAATGGGGCAGTAAACTGGAATGTAATATATATCATTTGTGTATTCAGGAGGAAACATTTATGCATGGTTTTAAATATAGAATTTCTACAGCATTGTCAAATAATCATAAATACACTGCTGCTTAAAAAAAATGTGTTTTTATGGACCCCTGGCCCCATCAAACAACTACTACCACACTGAAGTTACAATCCTAAATTGCACAAAGAAATAAAAAAACATTTGCTAAGTAATTCCTACCTCCTCTGCAAATGAAAGTGATCAGCCGTCTGACTCAGGCACACACTCTACAAACAAAGTGCCAAGTCTGTCTCACACTGTGCATAGTGGTTTAGTGCACACTCAAAAATCCTCTCAAATGCTAATACTTTACTCCTTGTAATAACATTTCCCATGCTCAATTATCACTCTGCTGTAGTACCCACTGGTGGCTGCCAAAATTAAAAATTAGTTCTTGCCTCATGGGCCCCCCTAGCCCATTGGGCCCCTGACAGGAGTCACCCCTGTCACCCCCTGATGGTGGCCCTGAGAGGGTGTGTTTTTTCTGCCCCTTTAAATAGCACTGTATTATGGGTAATAGTTTATGGTGGTCACTGATGAAGTATATTATACATATGAAACGCGTTTGACCTGTCTTTTTGCCTGTCTGTAACGCTATTTGCCTTGTTGGAATACAGACGAATTAACATAACCTTTTTTGAGCTTTCGCATCTTTATTTGTCTCCTGTTTGCAATCTGTTAATACCGTGTGCAGTGGATGTTGTTTAACTCTATCCTCATATAAACACTAGGTTATAAAAATTTGTCACATTTATATTAAAAAGATATAAGGGTTAAAAGATGTATGGTATATTAGAATTTGTTTGACCGCAAAGGGATATAATATATAAATTTATGAATATAAAAATATATATATATATATATATATATATATAGACCGGACCGGATACACAGTACACATCCCATGACCCTGCAACATGCTCAGCCCTGGGTGCTCACTGGCAATCAAAGGAAGCTGTGCTGTCCCCAGAGTCACAGGCAGTTAACCCCAGACAGGTCTGGGTGCAAGAACCATAGGGGAAATTACAGAACAAATTAATATAACACACAGAGAAAGCCCTGCAGCTCTCAGCTAAAATTAAAAGCAAAAATGGAAGGGTTAGTTACCGCATCTGGCCATGATTTAAATAGGACAACTAATTTTAAACAACTTTGAAATATACTTTTATCACCAATTTTGCTTTGTTCTCTTGATATTCTTAGTTGAAAGCTAAACCTAGGAGGTTCATATGCTAATTTCTTAGACCTTGAAGACTGCCTCTAATTTGAATACATTTTGACATTTATAGATAACATTGAGCTCATGCACGTGAAGTGACCTAGGAGTGCGCACTGATAGGCTAAACTGCATGTCTCTCAAAAGAACTGAAATAAGGGGGCAGTCAGCAGAAGCTTAGATACAAGGTAATTACAGAGGTAAAACGTGTATTATTATAATAACTGTGTTGGTTACGCAAAACTAACGAATGGGTAATAAAGGGATTATCTTTCTTTTTAAACAACAAAAATTCTGCTGTTGACTGTCCCTTTAAACACATACCAATAAATATTAAAACTAGAGAAACTGATAATTTTTCAGTGGTCTCTTATTTTTCCCCAGAGCTGTTTATATGTATATGAGTGTGCACATATGTATTGATGTGCCTTACTGTATATATACTATACATATTTCACATTCCAATGTTCTTCACTAACAGGAATATGTTATTTTTATTGCAGATATATAACTATATATCTGTATATACCCATGTATTCATATAGAAATTTAGGTATAGATATCTATTTTACTTTAACATTATCAGATAAATAGAATACATATTTAATAATAAAAATTTAAAAAATTCTATGTAAAGAACATGGGAATGTAAAATATTTGTAACGCGATTCGTGTTTTGGGCTTTAGGTCTAACGCTTTGTTGGTTTCACGCACATGAAAAATTGCTAATCTTCTTGCACGTTTTTGAAATATTACCTATAATAAATAAAAAAATGTAATAATAATTATTAAAAATTATTATACATACTGTAAAAGATTTTAAATAAACCATAGGAAAAAAAAAAAAATATATATATATATATATATATATATATATATATATATATATATATACAGGGAGTGCAGAATTATTAGGCAAGTTGTATTTTTGAGGATTAATTTTATTATTGAACAACAACCATGTTCTCAATGAACCCAAAAAACTCATTAATATCAAAGCTGAATAGTTTTGGAAGTAGTTTTTAGTTTGTTTTTAGTTATAGCTATTTTAGGGGGATAACTGTGTGTGCAGGTGACTATTACTGTGCATAATTATTAGGCAACTTAACAAAAAACAAATATATACCCATTTCAATTATTTATTTTTACCAGTGAAACCAATATAACATCTCAACATTCACAAATATACATTTCTGACATTCAAAAACAAAACAAAAACAAATCAGTGACCAATATAGCCACCTTTCTTTGCAAGGACACTCAAAAGCCTGCCATCCATGGATTCTGTCAGTGTTTTGATCTGTTCACCATCAACATTGCGTGCAGCAGCAACCACAGCCTCCCAGACACTGTTCAGAGAGGTGTACTGTTTTCCCTCCTTGTAAATCTCACATTTGATGATGGACCACAGGTTCTCAATGGGGTTCAGATCAGGTGAACAAGGAGGCCATGTCATTAGATTTTCTTCTTTTATACCCTTTCTTGCCAGCCACGCTGTGGAGTACTTGGACGCGTGTGATGGAGCATTGTCCTGCATGAAAATGATGTTTTTCTTGAAGGATGCAGACTTCTTCCTGTACCACTGCTTGAAGAAGGTGTCTTCCAGAAACTGGCAGTAGGACTGGGAGTTGAGCTTGACTCCATCCTCAACCCGAAAAGGCCCCACAAGCTCATCTTTGATGATACGAGCCCAAACCAGTACTCCACCTCCACCTTGCTGGCGTCTGAGTCGGACTGGAGCTCTCTGCCCTTTACCAATCCAGCCACGGGCCCATCCATCTGGCCCATCAAGACTCACTCTCATTTCATCAGTCCATAAAACCTTAGAAAAATCAGTCTTGAGATATTTCTTGGCCCAGTCTTGACGTTTCAGCTTGTGTGTCTTGTTCAGTGGTGGTCGTCTTTCAGCCTTTCTTACCTTGGCCATGTCTCTGAGTATTGCACACCTTGTGCTTTTGGGCACTCCAGTGATGTTGCAGCTCTGAAATATGGCCAAACTGGTGGCAAGTGGCATCTTGGCAGCTGCACGCTTGACTTTTCTCAGTTCATGGGCAGTTATTTTGCGCCTTGGTTTTTCCACACGCTTCTTGCGACCCTGTTGACTATTTTGAATGAAACGATTGATTGTTCGATGATCACGCTTCAGAAGCTTTGCAATTTTAAGAGTGCTGCATCCCTCTGCAAGATATCTCACTATTTTTTACTTTTCTGAGCCTGTCAAGTCCTTCTTTTGACCCATTTTGCCAAAGAAAAGAAAGTTGCCTAATAATTATGCACACCTGATATAGGGTGTTGATGTCATTAGACCACACCCCTTCTCATTACAGAGATGCACATCACCTAATATGCTTAATTGGTAGTAGGCTTTCGAGCCTATACAGCTTGGAGTAAGACAACATGCATAAAGAGGATGAAGTGGTCAAAATACTCATTTGCCTAATAATTCTGCACTCCCTGTATATATATATATATATATATATATATTTAGGTAAATAGAGAAAGCAGCACTGTGGACTAAACCAAAAATTCAAGTGGGAAATGTATACACCACAAAAAGCAGTTCCTTACAGAGGCATATACATAAATATACGTATGTACGGGTGGATAAAAACACAATCTTGCATAAGTTGAATAAAAGTTCAGCCATAGGAAAAAAACATTTCACATCCTTTATACTGCTGCAGCAGGATATATCATAAAATTCAGGCTAAACAACACACCTGGGACTGTATGGAGATGATCCTTAAAGTAAATCTTCAGCCACTGTAGCGGGTAATGAATGTATAAGGTAATATAACATGCGAGGTGTGGGATAATAAGTAAGACAAAACAGCGTAACTATAACTGCTGTGTGCTGTAACTCACCACCACCTAGACTCCTTCATATACCTACGCTATCGGATGGCTGGGCCGTGGTACTCGTGCCTCAACAAGGGGGTAAGGTTGATGGGGATGGCGTGCTATCCAGGAGCACCCACACTTAAACAACAACAGCCCTATTCTCCGCTCCTCCGCAATGTGGCATAACAATACTCGGTCCGGTCTGTTAATGCCCTGAATTAGAGGTGTGTTTAGTCACCTGTTGTCTTCTACCCATTCGGGTACATTGAAAACAGCACTTCTCGATCCTCCAGTAAACAGTATGGGAGCACTGCCAGCCTACTAATTCCTGGTCAGAATAAGTATTAGTGGTAGAAAAATAAGTATCATAGGCTGGAGAGTTTGAAGATAAAAATTGGTTCTTTATTTTCACCAACAGCGGTAAAAAGACCACAGGAGGTCCAAAGCAAAACAGTCATTTATAGCTCACACAGCAGTGAGTAGTGAATAGCTGCAAAACATGTCATACACATACACATACATTTAAAAAAGCACTTTGAGATTAGCAATTATTAATGTGCACTAACCTGACACCGCACTAGACCTAAAGCGCAAAACACAAATTGCGTTACGCATATATTACAGTGCTATGTTCTTCACGTAGAATTTTGTTTTCATTTTTATTATTAAATATATATTTTTATATATGTCTGATAATGTTAATGTACAAAAAGATATTTATACCTATATATCTATTGGAATAGATATACAGGTATAGGTATATACAGATACAGTATATATATAAATATATATTTGCAATAAAAATAACATTGTTCTGTAAGTGAAGAACATTTGAATGTAATATATGCATAACTCCTGTTGGGTTATCGCACAAGCGATATATGTTACGTTTTTTCTTTTGTGCTCTTCATTGATGTCAATGGGGAGATATGTTATTGAGGTCACAATATCGTGATGTCAGGAATTTAGCGCGATTTGAGATTCGCTTGCACACAAACTTTTTACTTTCAACTTATAATATGAGCTCAACCTGACGCTCGCAAAAATGTATTGTGTAATATCAGCCTTAAAATGTTAAGGGTTGCACTCTCAGTTCTACTGCTACTGGAAGTTCACTTGGAATTTATAGTCAGATTAATAAAATATAAATATTATATATTGGGTACCTTTTTATACGTAGTAAAATATGTACCATTATATACAATATAAACTGGTAGCACAAATAGAAGGGGAAAAAAACATAATATACATAAATGTTAATTCATAATAATTATGTAATCAGTTAGACATTTATGATCGTTTTATTGGAATAAACATATCATCCACCTAGCATTTACTTATGCTTACAAATATATGTTCATATGGGATTGGCAGGGTCATATTTTGAGGTCAGCAATATTTTGATGGGCACCAAATTGTAGTTTGTTCCATGTTTTTCTACTCCTATGCTATAAATATATATATAGAACAGTTAGTTTAAAGTCTTATCTGTAGAAGAGTCCAATGATAATCCGTGGTTCTTAGATAGACTCCATGTAGGGTCCTTCCCTATACTGAGAAAAAGATAGATAACATCTTTACTAGCCATTCCCCAGCTTTGCACAACCAGCACAGTTATATTAATATACTTTAATAACATTCAAACCTCTAAATGTCTGCCTGTTTCTAAGCCACTACAGACAGCTTTTTATCACATGCTTTTTTATTTGCTTTTCACAACAGGAGACTGCTAGTTTATGTGGGCCATATAGATAACATTGTGCTCACACCCGTGGGTTATGCACAACACAGCTAAAATGCAAGTCAATAGATAATAAAATGTTGTGATCAGGGGGCTGTCAAAAGAGGCTTAGATACAAAGTAATCACAGAGGTTAAAAGTATATTTGATATAACCATGTTTTCTGTGCAAAACTGGGGAATGAGTAATAAAGGGGTTATCTGTCTTTTTAAACAATAAACATTTTGAGTTGACTGTCCCTTTAAGGATACAGTAAACACTTTAAAATGTGTAATTATGCGTAGTAAACAATTTTTCAGTATCTTTTCATTATTTATGTTGTCTCTTTTTGCTGTACTTAACTTTAAAATTAAGAGTATTTCAGTTCTGAGGAAGAGAATTGCATATGGTATTCTAACTCTGCCACATATTTTTTCTTAATTGGCCTCAGCTGAGCTTGTAAGATACAAAACTGTAAAGCAAGGCAACTTTTGGTAATATAATGGCAATGGTTAGTTTGCATCTCCAAATAAGGAGATTGGTGAGTGGAGCTTGGCCATTGATAAACAAATGCAGTAAAGACACTCAATTTTTTAACACTCAGAAAAAATATATATTACAAGTTGTTTACTCTTCCAAAACCACATCTCTAACACATCTCTTACCTTATGAAGGAACCCATTGCATTCTGCAATTTCCAATAGCTTACCTGTCCCTACAATATTCTACACAGTGATTGCATAGATAAGTGCTGGCATTTTTATCTGGCCTTTGTTGGTTACTGCAAAGGAGATAACTGTAAAAACATTTTTTCTCTCTAGATTCCAATGACTTGTTATACCAGCTGCAGAGTATAAAATCTATGATCAATTGTTTATGTTTATTTTTTGTATATGAAATAGCTGGTTAGATGGGTTGAGCTTGCAAGGAAGTCAGATCTCCTTATTTTATCACTTTCTGTACACGCACATGCTTCTTTAATATACATGGGCATTTAGCAGCTTTGTTAGCTGCCGAATGTTGAAGCTTTTCGGAGTCGGATTTATGCTTGTGAAAGACCAACCCACTAAGATCTGTAAAAATCCAGATTTTAGTGCAGTGATTTTTCACAAGCATAAATCTGGCTTTCAAAAGAGCTGAAGTCAAGGAGGGGCTGCTCACTTCCGCATTCGGCAGTTAACGAAGCTGCCGAATGCCCATGTGTATTCCTTATATTATATTTGTTTGTATACCCAAGCCTAATAATGCTAAACAATTTAAAATTTGCATTTTATTATTTATCTTCTGCTGGCTATGTTTACACAGCTTTTCTATGGACAATACTTGAACATCGTTTTAAAACTGGTGACTACTTGGCATTAAAAGGGGGTGCTTATGCTTGGGTATAAGGAGCATAATTCCAGTTGGAATGTATATATTTTATATAACTTGAAACAGCTAATGGGTTAAATCCGACCTTTTAATACTATTATAAAGGGCAAAATTATTGCAAAGCTATATTGCCTTCCCCTCCCTCAAAAAAAAAATCCTTCTGCAAATGTTTATTTTAAATGCGTACATCTTTCATTGCATTTCATGTATTTGTTCATAAAAAAAAATAATACTGATGCCAGATTTCTGGGTGGGGTCACTAAACTACTTTGAGCATAGAGAAAAATGTTACAGAAAAAAATTATATGAATACAGTAAGCTAACTAAAAAAAACGTGATTTTAATGCTATTCTTGTATTTATTTGTTTTTTATATTGGAACAAAAATAAAATTTTCAACTATGGATGTTTTCAGGTGTGTCAATTTGCCAACACTGGGCCAGATTACAAGTGGCACACTAATAATAGTGCAAGATGCAAACAGCAATAATGCTGGACCATGCTAACATTAGTGTAAAACTTGATATTACAAGTCCACGGAAAATCACATTTACCAGAGAAGAGTTACTGCGGCCGACATTGCTCAAGCGCAACTTATATTTTCAATATATTGCAATGGCATTAAATAGTGCTCATATTACAAGTTTAAAGTTAAAGATTGCGCTTGAGTGAAAGTCGAAACTGCTCTAGAATATTTAGCTTGACTTTAGATTTGGGGGCTGATTTATTAAGCAGCGTATGCTGCTCATTCTGCACGAGCCTTCTGGCTTACTGGAATCAGGATTTAAGAAGCAGTGGTCGTGAAACCGCTGCTCCTTAACCCGTCCACCATGTCTGAGGTAGCGGACTGCAATCATCCCGATCAGATACGATTGGGATGATTGACACCCCCGCAAATGTGCAGGGGGTGACATTGCACAAGCATTTTCCCAGAAATGCTTGTGCAATGATAAATACAATCAGTGTATGCTGTCGGCATTTATCGATGTCGGGTGGACATGATTCGCAACAGTGAATCATGTCCGCCCGCCATTTGTTAAATCTACCCCCTGAAGTATAAGGGTTACGAAAAATCACAAAAAACACAGCCATAACATAAAAATATTAAAAAGGTTTTAAAAGGGTTAAAAATGGATATGGTATATGGCAAAGTGTTTGACTGGGAAGGGCTCCAATGTGTATATATATATATATATATATATATGTGTGTGTGTGTGTCTAAATATGTGTATGTGTGTATGTATGTGTGTATCTATGTCTATAGATTTGTATATATATATATATATATATATATATTTATTTTTTTTGTCATTTTTGGTTCGCACCACTTAATCTAATTATAACACTAAATCATTTTAATGGTCTGACTTGTAAGTTAATATTAGAGCCACCCTGTGCACGGAGGGAAAAGGGATATTAAATGCAATACTTAAACAAGAAATGTGTGAGAAAATTATTCTCACACTTAGTTTCCCTGTATCCAACACCAGATTCTAGGGGTTAATTCACCAATAAACTAGTATTCGATATATAGGACAATGTCCCTTTAAATTCCACAAGGTTATATGCACAATTGTTAAAGAATACACTTCACATTAACAGCTGCAGCCCTCATGAAAAGGCCGGAATAACGGAAAGTAAAGACCGGGATACAGTCAAGCAGTTTTGAGTAAGGTACACTCGCTGAGGGACGGATAAACACAAAAATTGAAGACAAGTGAGTAACTTCACACACAGAGAACTGGGATATGCTGCAATCAAGGTAAAAACTGTTTTGCTATTAATGTTGCCAAAGACAGCCTAACGAGATGAGCGGAAGTATAATCTCTACAAGTCATAATTCCTTGAGGCGTCGCAATGTTATAATTTGCAACAGAACAATACATACCCTTTGTTACGGTTGCCTCCAGGCTGGCTGGAAGTTGGACCGTAGAAAATAATGCTCCTAGCGCTCACCCAAGGATCAGCAGCACCGTAGACACTATAACTACTGCGTAGCCACCATACGTAATGCAGACTCTACGAACCACCGCTGCTGGGCTGGTATCTCGCCGTCTGCTCTGCGCCCTGGACCTACGACCAGGCTCCAGTAGGTGAACCTCTTCCTTCTGTAGCAACCCTGGGCCCAAGTTAGGAGTTAGCTGGAGAATGGAGACTGGGCTCCCAATCCACTGCATCTCACTCTGCTGATGGGGGACAGGAGCAACTGTCTCTGCCCCCTGTGCTGTAAGTGCAGAGACCACGGTCCCATCTGCACGGTTGTGGGGCTTACTGTCTCCCCCTGGTGCGTTAAGCTGCCGCTGGGGAGAGGGGGTTACAAGCTCCTCTCCCATACATACTTCCAGCCGCTGGGGAATGGAGTCTGGGCTCCCAATTCCCTGCATATTCCTCGGCTGCTGGGGGACAGGACCAACTGTCTCTGCCCCCTGTAACTCAGCCTGCTGCTGGGGAATGGAGTCTGGGCTCCCAATTCCCTGCATATTCCTCTGCTGCTGGGGGACAGGACCAACTGTCTCTGCCCCCTGTAACTCAGCCTGCCGCTGGGGAATGGAGTCTGGGCTCCCAATTCCCTGCAATTCACTCTGCTGCTGGGGGACAGGACCAACTGTCTCTGCCCCCTGTAACTCAGCCTGCCGCTGGGGAATGGAGTCTGGGCTCCCAATTCCCTGCATATTCCTCTGCTGCTGGGGGACAGGACCAACTGTCTCTGCCCCCTGTAACTCAGCCTGCCGCTGGGGAATGGAGTCTGGGCTCCCAATTCCCTGCAATCCACTCTGCTGCTGGGGGACAGGACCAACTGTCTCTGCCCCCTGTAACTCAGCCTGCCGCTGGGGAATGGAGTCTGGGCTCCCAATTCCCTGCAATTCACTCTGCTGCTGGGGGACAGGACCAACTGTCTCTGCCCCCTGTAACTCAGCCTGCCGCTGGGGAATGGAGTATGGGCTCCCAATTCCCTGCAATTCACTCTGCTGCTGGGGAACAGGACCAACTGTCTCTGCCCCCTGTAACTCATTTTCTCGCTGGAGAGCAGGTGTCCATACCCCCAAACTCCACAGTTGGCGCTCATAGGCTCGTGCCGCTTCGTTCTCAGTAGCCAATTTTTGGATGATTCGACTGACTACCTCCTGCGCAGGGTCTGGACCATATCGGACTAGCCGCCTCTTTACCTCTGGAACGAAATCAGCGCCCTCATAGCGACGGATCAGGTTGAGGTGCTCTTCACAGGGTTCTGACCAGTGTCTTGTCAGCTCCATGCTGCTGTAGGTAAGGACGCTGCGCAGTGGCTAGCGTTGCCCTCAATAACTCTCCTACGATACCAGTGCTGTTGTGGTGCTGCTCCTTGCGCTAGGACGCTATCCCACCGCTGCCGCCAAATGTTACGGTTGCCTCCAGGCTAGCTGGAAGTTGGACCGTAGAAAATAATGCTCCTAGCGCTCACCCAAGGATCAGCAGCACCATAGACACTATAACTACTGCGTAGCCACCATACGTAATGCAGACTCTACGAACCAACACTGCTGGGCTGGTATCTCGCCGTCTGCTCTGCGCCCTGGACCTACGACCAGGCTCCAGTAGGTGAACCTCTTCCTTCTGTAGCAATCCCTGTAGCTAAGGGAGTATGAAGAGCATAGCAATCCCTGTAGTGATATAGCTGTCCCCTACAAACATGAGTCAAAGCTGCAAGTTAGAGGGTCAAAATAGGTCTGATGTGCTGGAACACACAGCCTGCTTTTTATTGAGGTTACATGCAAAAAAGACACTCTCAGGGGGAGGCATAAAATCCCCAATCACACATTTGATGCATTTAGATAGAGAGGCAACGCCCTTTGACAGGCCACAACAGCAGATAACATTACACACAATAAAACAATGCAGTCCACCTTATCACTACTAGCAGTCTGATTAGACAATGGGAATGTTTTTTCACTAAACTTAATTAGAGCTTATCCCAGCAAACTTGTATTTAGAATTGGTTCTTGAAGCTCAACAAAATTTAACTCTTTAGTTCTGACCGAAGGGTCTGTCACATAGCACTTAATGGCACACAATGAAAACCAATGCCTTTGCAATAGTGCTCCCCCTCTGTGGAACACTCTGCCTGTGTGGCACTTGGTTCAGCAAGCCCTATCCACTGAACCAAGTGGGAGAAAGCCAGGGACAAGTTATTTTACAGGTCTGGGGGCATAGTCTTAAAGGGGCATTGTTCACCAAAGTCTCAATATGTCCCCAGACGGTTCTTAAAGGGCCATACACACCCAATAAAAGTTAATATGCTCTCAGGGGCACAATCTTCCAGGGGCCATAGTCATGAGGAAGGAGGCTGGCAAATAGGCTTCTCCAAAATCCAGGGAAGCAGGGCAATTTTCCATTTAAAGGGCCAGTTACAAATAGCAGTTTGTAACACCATTTTTAGAGGACTTTGCAGCTGTTGAAAAGTTCAAATAATTTTATCCTACTCCTAGAGTGTCGAATAACCTTCTCATGTAATACCGCAGACCACACAACACCTACACGAGCCAAAGTATAAGCCCGTTCAATGGCTACAAATATTGCAACCTTATCAAAGTTGATACATACAATGTGTAACATTCGAAGCAAGTAAATCTGGAGATATACTGAAAATTATCTTCATATGGACACATTTATAGTATACAATATTGGCCAATATTTAGTACACAAGTGAGCCCACATTCGTGTTTATAATACTGTGCAAACCGTTTTTTTATTTTCTTGAAGTTATTTCAGCATAAAACATATAGCAAATGGAAATTTTCTTATGTCGTTATTATTAACGGTTTATGTGAAGTGTATTCTTTAAAAATTGTGCATATAACCTTGTGGAATTTAAAGGGACATTGTCCTATATATGGAATACTAGTTTATTGGTGAATTAACCCCTAGAATCTGGTGCTGGATACAGGGAAACTAAGTGTGAGAATAATTTTCTCACACATTTCTTGTTTAAGTATTGCATATATATATATATATATATATATATATATATATATAACAGTCAATAAGTTAGGCACTCCATAATCCAAAGAAGGTCAGCTCCCAGGGTGCAAACTCCAAACAATATCCAAAATAGTACCAGAAAAACAAAGGAACTCACTGGTTAACAAAGTTAAAATATAACCTTTAATGTCACTTAATATTTCGAGGATATTTCATGCCAAATGCATAATACAGCAGTAATCCGTACCAAAAAGCTGTACTTATCTAAAACACCAAACCTTAAATACCCATTGTGTATTGTCCTCTGGTGCCGAGACGCATCTGCGGCCCACTTGCTAAGTCTCCTACTGATGACATCATTGGCATGCGTCTCACTTCGATTACGCATATTCCAAGGCCGTGTTCTCTATTGACAGCCCAAAAAAACAATCACATTATGCGTTACATGTCAGATTCTATGTCACTGAGACTGAAGAACACTGTTGTGATTCTAGACATCATCTGATTCTTACAGACATCGTCTAGTTATTATACAGCATGGTGGGATGACAATATTTAAAACACATTAAAAACATATTAAAAAATGTATCATAAAAGTGATCAATGATAAAGTGCGCTACATCTATACATAATACTACATATATCTGTCAGTCATGTTTCAAGTTGTATGGAAGAAACTTTTATAGAGGACTTAAGCGGTCAGATAAATAACAAGCACAGTCCTTAAATGGAGAGTACATCTCGACCATAGGCATACAGTCTAAATGCTCCATTGGGGTGTTGTGATGTGTTGTATAGTCTATTAGTCTATTAGATGATAATCATATATGACTCAGTCACTCAGATACAATGGCCCAAAGTCCAGCATCTTGTTTAACCCCTTAGGGGCTACGGTGTCCAGAGTGTAAATCCATCTGGTCTCCAGTCGGAGCAGACGATTTACCCTATTCCCTCCCCGTGATATTAATGGCACTTGGTCAATCAACATAGTCCTTAAACTAGAGACACTATGTCGAAAATGGGCAAAGTGGCGTGCTACTGGCTGATCAGAGACCCCTTTCTGAAGGGCTTCTCTGATTGCACAGCGATGGTTAGCCATCCTTTCCCTGAATGTAGTGACCGTTTTGCCTACATAGACCAGGAAACATGGGCAAATCAGAATGTAGATGATATGGGTACTTGTGAAAGTTAACCTGTGATTGATCTTAAATCTCTTGTTATGGTGTGGGTGTTGGAAATAATACAGTCTCCACATTTGAAGCAGCCTTTTTTAGTGGATTTTAACCAAGTCTGTGCTTCATAACACCTAAGAGGGTCCGTTTTGACAAGCAGATCGCTAAGGTTGCTAGTTTGTCGCTACACCATCCTTGGTTGCAGAGTCTGCTGGAATGGAAGGGTCTTGTCGGTCTTAATCAAGTTCCAATGCTTCCTGACTGTGGAGCTGACCTGTTGATGCATTGTGTGAAATGTAGTGATGAATTTGATGTTGTCTTCACTGGTGTTGATGCCCTTGTCACTCATGATCCCATATTGGAACCATTTTGCTACCTTGGTCATGGTTTCAGTGACCATTTTCCTGTCATACCCCCTCTTCATAAGTTTCCTTGACATTTCATCCAATTGTCCCTCTCTGACTGCCGCCTCTGTATTATTGCGCAGAACTCAAGTGAGTTGGGAAGCAACTACCCCCCTCATAGCTATCACCCATGTGCAGGGTGATAGCTATGAGCCTCTAACAGGGAGTTTCGATCTGTCAGTTTGGTATATAGGGAAGTGCCAAATTTGCATAGCCCCTCTCTGTCTACTTTAAATATATTAAGATCTAGAAAATGTATTTGCTGTGTGGCATACTCTAGTTTAAAGTTAATGGGTATATCCAAATTATTTAGCATCTCCACCCAAGCATTAAGACTCTAGTCAGTCCCACGCCAAACTAAGAGCACATCATTGATGTACCGTGTGTAAGATATAATCTCATTCATGGCCCATGGTTTCATTACATGTTGTTCGTACCAGGACATGAAAAGATTGGCATAGGTAGGTGCCATATTAAAGCCCATTGCAGTCCCTGATACCTGCAAATAGTAATCCTTTTTCAAATCTAAAATAGTTTTTCTCTGGGCATAGCCCTAGTAGTTCTAGCAAGAACTCAATAAGAGGATCAGTATAACATTTAGATCCAGTCACCATGGTTCTGACAGTGTCACGCTATGGCGTTAAGAAACGCTGTTTTGCTGTTGTAATCGATTCTGATTGTCTTGAGAAAGGCTACTTGCATAGCCGAAATGTCAACTTACACATTGTCTTATGATGAATATATGAAATTAAGAATTTTTTCTACTGTCAAGCCCTGTGAGTGCCCTATCTTGGAGGTTCTTATACAAATGATTTGAGGAGTCACCCAGGCACTGGATGAGCTACGGCTAAAGGAGTGTGTGCATGGAAAGTGCTTTTATATATATATATATATATATATATATATATATATATATATATATACAAAACACGGAAGGGGACTGCACTCTCATACCGGACCGGGTACACATCCCATGACCCTGCATTATGCTCAGCCCTGGGAGCTCACCGGCACTCACAGGAAGCTATGCTGTCCCCAGAGTCACAGGCAGTTAACCACAGACAGGTCTGGGTGCAAGAACCATAGGGAAAATTACAAAACAAATTAATACAACACACAGAGAAACAAATTGGGAACAAGGGAAGGGTGCACAGGCTTATGTAATCACCCAATAATGATGATGATTACATAATCCTGTGCACCCTTCCCTTGTTCCCAGTTTGTTTGGATTTGAGAGCTTGCATTATGTGGCTGTTTTAGGGTCCCAGGTATTGGAAAGGACCTTGACGTGGTACCTGGACCATTTGGCCAGATGCGGTAACTAACCTTTCCATTTTTGCTTTTAAATCTTAGCTGAGAGCTTGTAAGTGAGTGCTGGACTTTATCTGCATGTTTTATTAATTTGTTTTGTAATTTTCACTATGGTTCTTGCACCCAGACCTGTCTGGGGTTAACTGCCTGTGACTCTGGGGACAGCACAGCTTCCTGTGAGTGCCAGTGGTTCATATGCATGCCTTAATTGTTCATGCTGTGGAAATTTAATTAAAGGCCCGGTGTTCCACCACCCATGTAATGGCAAAAAATATTACATTAGGGGATACTATACCTGTAACACTGATTATGTAATTTATCTAATTAAATGTCCCTGTGGGCGGAGCTATATTGGAGAGACAACAAGGTGTATACGCGATAGAATTATAGAGCACAAAAGTTCTATAAGAACTAAAAATCTTAAAGCTCCAGTCGCAGAACATTTTTTAGATAAAAAACATGCCATAAATCAACTTCGTTTTCAGATCATTGATCATGTCCCAAAATTACGTAGAGGTGGGGACAGAGAGAAAATGCTAAAACAGCGTGAAGCATTCTGGATTCATGAATTGGGTACCATGTATCCCAATGGTATGAATAAGGACTGGGATCTATCAGTGTTTCTATAGGGAAATCATCCTTGTGTTTGAATTCTAGAATTTGAAAAATTAAAAATTTAAAAATTTAAAATATTTTTTTAAAAAAACTATTGTCAATTTTTTCAGAATTCAATATTGCACTATAAATGTTGTATTGTAAACTTTCTAGTAAATATCTAGGGGATTATTTCTGAGTAAATTTTGTACACTGCACTTTAAATTTTGTACATTTTATCTTAAATTCAATTGCAAATTTATGAAAGATATTATTGAAACGATAATTATGGAGTATCTTTTGTACATAATTTATATGTGTTATATGATAAATATATTTAGTATATAAGAGGTTAATTTTTACCTGTGTTTTTAGCGCCACCTGGTGGTAGATTGCTATATAAGGTGTTTTAGTTTATTGTACACATTAGCTTGACAAAGAGACAGAAGTCTCGAAACGTTGCTGTTTGTCCTGCTGTCTCACTAATAAATATCTTTGCTGTCACTACTCTCCGTTTTTTTGGTATCACTATCCTGACCTTGGAAGCAGGTCATTGTGACTTTGCAGGATAGCACCTGTGTGCTGGACTTTGCTCTAGTTCTCCATTAGCTGTTTGCTTCCTTAAAGTCCCTGCACCAGCATTACACAGAACTGTGTGAAACAATGGAAGAGACACAAGCAGGATTTAAAACTTTTTCTTACTCAGAAATGGAAGCCTCAAGAATTACCACCCTCACCAAAGGCCAAAGAGATTTCCTACAGATGGCTCCCTCAGATACTTCAGTAAAAGAATATGAAAAGCTTGCAAAGAAAAAACTTGCATATGATTTACATGCAAGAACTTTAGCGGAATATCATCGTGTAAAAAGAATCCCACGGGGACTGCGTATGAATGCCCGCCCTACACTAATGCGGGATAATAAAGATTACTGTGATGTATTCGAGCAAATATTAAATAAATGCTCTATGGACATTATGGTACTAACAGTTGATTGCCTTAACAAAGAAATTGTACAACAACAAACAACACTGACAGAGATGGAATCCACCATTAAACATACCTTGCCACAAGAGGAGTCAAACAAAATACTGACAGATACTACATCCAAGATTCATGATCTCAGAAAAGAGATCGAAGTACGGAAACGTACCAAATTCAGTCGAGACGAAAAAGATTATACCCAAGGTAGAGTCTATCGGTGGCGGTATGACCCGGAAGGCACCAACCGCAGAACAACTTCCGGTCGTCAGAGACGCCGCGGAGGAATACCGGCATACCATGGCAGCAGCTCGGAATCATCAGGCACATCTCCGGGGGACTCAGACGCCGACAAAGGCGTGGAGGAAAGAAACACCGCAAAAGCCAAAAAAACCACGACCAACAAAGTGAAATCAAATCTTCAACTTCGATCTCAGAAGAAAGCATAACCGTTAACAACGTGGTAAATATCTCTAAGGCTGACATTACTGTTGATGAACTTTCCGTCTTAAACAAAGGACTATCTTATTGTCCAAAGCAGAAATGTAATTTTTTTAGATTGCAAACTGATCTATTTAGGTTTTTTCGTACTCTAAAATTGAAAGCCTTCTTTAGTGATATTCCATATCAAGATAAACCCAAAGTGCAAAATAAAGAAAGTATTTCTATGCAGCAACTTGGTTTACGTAATAAGAGTACATTTATTCCTAATCAATTAAATCATAGTGTGGAAACTTATATAGATTTAGTTAAAAAGGATATTGAACATCTTCAACATATTACTGAAACTAATGAGCAATTTAATCATAGGAAAAATTATTTTAACAACAATTTAAAATCAGTGAATTTTAACAGAAAAGAATTTGAAACTTTGGAAGCAATAAAATAAAAAAAAGACATCATATTGAAAAGAGCCGATAAGGGTGGAGCTTTAGTTTTAATGTCCAAAACTGATTATATTAATGAAATTTATAGGCAATTAGAGGACAGTACTGTTTATAAGAAACTAACAAAAAACCCTGTATTTTCTATACAAAAAGAATTGGATCATAAATTAAATACAGCTCTTAAAAACAACTTGATAGATGTAGACCTAGTTAAGTTTCTTACAGTTAAACATCCCCACACCCCAGTGATATATGTCCTCCCCAAGATACACAAAAACCTTGAAACCCCCCCTGGTCGCCCCATCATTGCGAGCACTGACTCTGTACTTACTAATGTATCTGTTTTTTTAGATAAGATACTTAGACCTTATGTGGAACTGTCTACATCTTTCATTAAGGATACCAGTGACTTCCTCCTTAAATTGGATACTTTAAACTTTTCTTCAAGTAAGTTTATTCTTTATAGTTTAGATGTAGACAGTTTATACACCTCCATTACACATGCCAGTGGTTTGGGAGCTGTAGAGTCAGTGCTGGTAAATGATTCTAAATTGAATAGACAGAAAGTTGACTTTTTGTTACAGTTACTTGATATGGTACTAAATTGCAATTATTTTCTTTTTGAAGACAACTTTTATATGCAGATTCAAGGTACAGCCATGGGTTCCAACGTCGCCCCAAACTACGCCAACATTTTTATGAATGTATTCGAAGAAAAATTTGTTTTTTGTAATAATTGGTTTACTCTATGTGGCGCCACTTGGTGGCGCTACATAGATGATATCTTTGGGGTATGGCTGGGCGACGTTGGAACCCTAATGGCATTTGTGGCAGACTTGAATTCTGCCAGCAATCATATCAAATTTAAACTAACATGGAATGAGGAAACTATTGAATTTTTAGACACCAAAGTGATTAAGGATGGCTGCACTTTAAAAACTGATTTATTCAGGAAAAGTACTGACCGTAACAGTTTGTTACATTATAATAGTGCACATTCTCCATCCTTAATAAACTCTCTTCCAAAAAGCCAACTATTAAGAGTCAGACGTATTGTTTCTGACCCCAATATAGTAGAGGACAGATTGGAAGATATGGGCAAAAGGTTTATTGAACGAGGCTACCCACTAACTTTAATTAAAAAGGAAATTAGATCTATTTTATCTACTCCTAGAGAAAGTTTGTTACAAACTACAAATAAGAGAAAGGAGACTGACAAAGATAGTAGATTAGCCTTTGTCTCAGAATTTTCTAGTCTCAGTCCGGCAATACAAAAAATAGTGAGGAAACATTGGAATATATTAAGTGAATGTAACCCTAACATTCTAGAATTCCAGAAACCACCTATGCCTGCATATAAACGCAGCAAAAATCTCCATGATCATTTAATTAAGGCAGATATAGGATCTAGAAAAACTATGAACCAGAGATATATATCTACTAACAGATGTGGTTCATATGCATGCCTTAATTGTTCATGCTGTGGAAATTTAATTAAAGGCCCGGTGTTCCACCACCCATGTAATGGCAAAAAATATTACATTAGGGGATACTATACCTGTAACACTGATTATGTAATTTATCTAATTAAATGTCCCTGTGGGCGGAGCTATATTGGAGAGACAACAAGGTGCATACGCGATAGAATTATAGAGCACAAAAGTTCTATAAGAACTAAAAATCTTAAAGCTCCAGTCGCAGAACATTTTTTAGATAAAAAACATGCCATAAATCAACTTCGTTTTCAGATCATTGATCATGTCCCAAAATTACGTAGAGGTGGGGACAGAGAGAAAATGCTAAAACAGCGTGAAGCATTCTGGATTCATGAATTGGGTACCATGTATCCCAATGGTATGAATAAGGACTGGGATCTATCAGTGTTTCTATAGGGAAATCATCCTTGTGTTTGAATTCTAGAATTTGAAAAATTAAAAATTTAAAAATTTAAAATATTTTTTTAAAAAAACTATTGTCAATTTTTTCAGAATTCAATATTGCACTATAAATGTTGTATTGTAAACTTTCTAGTAAATATCTAGGGGATTATTTCTGAGTAAATTTTGTACACTGCACTTTAAATTTTGTACATTTTATCTTAAATTCAATTGCAAATTTATGAAAGATATTATTGAAACGATAATTATGGAGTATCTTTTGTACATAATTTATATGTGTTATATGATAAATATATTTAGTATATAAGAGGTTAATTTTTACCTGTGTTTTTAGCGCCACCTGGTGGTAGATTGCTATATAAGGTGTTTTAGTTTATTGTACACATTAGCTTGACAAAGAGACAGAAGTCTCGAAACGTTGCTGTTTGTCCTGCTGTCTCACTAATAAATATCTTTGCTGTCACTACTCTCCGTTTTTTTAGTGCCAGTGAGCACCCAGGGCTGAGCATGTTGCAGGGTCATGGGATGTGTACCCGGTCCGGTATGAGAGTGTAGTCCCCTTCCGTGTTTTGTATACATTATGTCTTGGGTGATTACATAAGCCTGTGTACCCTTCCCTTGTTCCCAATTTGTTTGGATTTGAGAGCTTGCATTGTGTGGCTGTTTTAGGGTCCCACGTATTGGAAAGGATCTTGACGTGGTACCTGGGCTTGTCCCATTTGGCCAGATGTGGTAACTAACCTTTCCATTTTTGCTTTTAAATCTTAGCTGAGAGCTTGTGAGTGCTGGACTTTATCTGTGTGTTGTATATATATATATATATATATATATATATAACAAAAAATAATCATATTTATCTGTTTAAAAATAAAAAATAAAAATTTTCCTATGTGAAAAATAGAAATGTAAAGTATTCCTTATGCACCCTCGGCTTTAGCGCAGTTGATCTAGTGTAGTGTAGGGTTAGCTCACAAGAAATAACTAATAGGGCTTCTTTGTGACTTTTTGAAGCATGCCCAATAGAAGTCTATGGGGATAAGGAATTAGTGTGGTATCTGAAGTCCTTTTTACTTTCAAAAATTGTAATATGCGCTCTAACACAGTTAGCGCTTGAGCAGAAAAAAATAGCACACCACTACAAATGACTTACTCTTGTCCCATTTAAATAATAGCCTGCATATTTTTGCTTCAACAATGTAGAACCTTATGTTAACTAGCATGAAATATCATTACCATTTACCAGCCCATTCTTCCAATTATTGTAAATCCCCTTGCAAAGCAATTACATTCTATACTGACCTAACACAATTCTGTATCATATGCAAAAACAGAGATGATGCTATTTAATACTACTCTAAGTCATTTATAAAAATATTAAAAAAATAACAGGACCCAATACTGATCCTTGGGGGATCCCACTTTGTTTAATTTGAATGTGATCCATTTACTACAACTCGTTGCTCCCTTTCTTTTATCCAATGATTTATCTTTGAGCTAACATTATCAGCTATACCGAGTCCCTTTTTGTACAATAATCTCTCATGTGACACTGTATCAAAAATCTTTGCAAAATCAGAGTATATCACATCAACTGATTCACTTTTATCTATAGTATTATTTACGTCATCATAGAATCGAATAAGATTAGTGTGGCATGATTGATTTCTCATGAAACCATGTTGAATTTAAATCGTAATCCTGTTTTCAAAAATAAACTCTTGAATATACTACTTTATAGTGTCTTACATTATCTTTCTCACTACTATTGTCAGGCTTACTGTTCTGTAGCTGCCTGGATCAGCCATGCTTCCCTTTTTAAAAAAACGGAACCACATCAGCTTTATGCCAGTCCTGGGTCACTATGTCTGAGATTAATAAACCTTGGAAAATTGAGAGTAGAAGTTTGTCTATGTTAAAGGGACAGTCTAGTATAAATTAAATTTTCATTATTCAGATAGGACTTTTAATTTTAATCAACTTTCCAATTTACTTTTATCATCAAATTTTCTTTTTTCTCTTGGTATTATTAGTTTAAACTAAACATAGGTAGGCTCATATGCTAATTCCTAAGCCTTTGAGGGTTGCCTCTTATCACATGCTTTTTAAATCTCTTTTCAACACAAAGAGACAGAAAGTACACGTGGCCCATATAGATAACACTGTGTTCAGGCACAGAAAGTTATTTAAGATCTAGCACAATACAATGCTAAATTTAAGACAATAGATAATAAACAGTCACAGTCATGTGATCAGAGGGCTGGAAGAAGGTTCCTAGATACAAGGTAATCACAGAGGTAAAAAGTGTATTAATATAACTGTGTTGGTTGTGCAAAACTGGGGAATGGGTAATAAAGGGATTATCTATCTTTTAAAACAATAACAGTTCTATGGTAGACTGTCCCTTTAAGTTGTCTTTTAACCCTTCTGGACATGGTGTTTTATCCACCTTATTATTATCCAGTTTTTTTTTCCTGATATCATCTAGTAATAACCAAGTTATTGGTATGGGCTTGTATGTTCTAGTGTGTTTCAATGTCTTTCCCTTTGGTTCCTCTCTTGTATAAACTGAAGGAAATAAATGGTTTAGCATCTCACCCTTCCACTGGTCACTGTTAATCCTGCTGTCATTTATATACTTAAAAAAAAATAATATTTTTGGGTGTGTCTTAGAATCCTTTGGAATGAATCTTTTATTTTCAGTTTTGGTTAATCTAATAGCACTTTTGCCCACTTTATTACATTTATATTATTTTCTTTGAAATATATATAAATAAATATCAGCAAAGTTGCTAGAAATTTAGCAGACTATCCAGAATGCACAGACAGTGTAAGTCTTACATCTCAAACGTCTTTCAGACAGAATTTCAAATTGCATGGTGTTTATTTTCCAACTTAATAGGACATTTTACAGTAACATTGTCTCCCCTTGTTGATCCCAGTGGAGTTGTCGGTCATAGTGCAGAGTGTAGCACTATACAGGACTCAGGTTTCACTAAAAGAATGGGTCTCAGCTGTAGCAGCAGTAAACATAGAGCAAGCATTGAAGTTAATGCTGAAAATTGCCCTTTTTGTGGCCTAAATGTCAGAAATGACACAGTGGCAGAAAGTAAACCAAAAGAGGAACCGGAAGTTATAAAAGTCCAATGAGAATGCTACTTGGTGCTTGGTTATTCTTTGAAAATACTCCTGGTGTTCTTGTTCCTGAGTCCCTGACACCCCTCGACTTGTTTCCTGGACTTTGTTTTTTTTACCTCTCTGGCTACAGACCCTTGGATCTGTGTTTTGGAAAATTCTTCTGGTCCGCTTTGTAAAACAGCTAGGAACGGATTTATTGACTCCTGAACTTGGCTTGAAACTGACTACTTTCCTAGCTATACTTCTGATGCTGTCATGTCACTTGTTTCCTAATAACTTCTCCAGCTAGACCTTAGCTTGTTCCAGACTACTACGTACAGTTCATCGCCTGCTATGTGAATCCAGCAAATTATAAAGACAAATCCTTTATAGCTGTACACTTGGGACAGTTATAATTAAGCTGCTAGAGTAATAGTCTCACAGTGTTAAATGTCCCTTTCAGAAACTTACTATAACAAGGCTTTGGTGTGAAGATATACCATCATTAAAGGGATATAAAACCCCAACAAATTATTTCATGATTCAGATAGAGCATGCAGTTTTAAACAACCTTCTAATTTATTTCTATTATCATTTTTTTTCATTTCCTTAGTATCCTTTGTTGAAAAGCAGGAAGGTAAGTTTGGGAGTGTGCACGTGTCTGCAGTACTATATGGCATATCTAGATATCTCTTCAACAAAGAATAACACTAACAAAGCAAATATGATAATAGAAGTAAATTGGAATTATTTTTTTATTTTTATTGTATGCTCTGTCTAAATCAGGAAAGAAAAAAAATCGGTTTGATGTCCCTTTAGATTAGATTTCAAAATTCATGATATTTTTATTTAAATTAAAATGTAATACTAATACATTAAAGGGATAGTTTACTATAAAATAGTTTTTCCCTTAAAGGGACATGCCATCCACATTTTTTCTTTTATGATTTAGAAAGAGAATGCAATTTTAAACATCTTTCTAATTTACTTATATTATCTAATTTGTTTTATTCTCTTGATATTCTTTGATGAAAAGCATATTTAGATGTGCTCACTAGCTGCTGATTGGTTGCTGCACATAGAAGCCTTGTGTGATTGGCTCACAATGTGCATTGCTTTTTCTTCAACTAAGGATATTTAAAAAATGAAGCAAAATAAATAATGGAAGTAAATTGTAATGTTGTTTACATTTCTATTCTCTATCTGAATCATGAAAGAAAGATTTTGGGGTTAGTGGCCCTTTAAAGTGCCATAAAACAGGTTGAGATCTGTGTATATTCTAAAAGGGCTAATTAAGTCAAAATAGTTTGCATTAAAAAATTGTTTAAAAAATTGCTGGCAAATATTTTAAAATAATTTTCAAAAATAAGCAAAATGACTAACATAGCTATGCTATCTGGCTTAGTCTGATCCACCCTCCTTATCAGTGTTTAACATCAGAAACACAGGCATTGTATTTTAACTGAGTTTACAGCAGCTTATTTGCTTCTAGGCATGCTCCAGTAGATAATGACTGTTAAAGTATTGAATTCTACCATATCAATAGTGGATATATACGCAGCCATAGAAGAAATTGTGTGGGGGGAGTTAGAGCTGTACAATTTGAACACTTAAAGGAAAGTGTTAATGAGGAGGCAGTGCAGTACAAATTTGCAGGTAAAGTAATTAAAGTACATATTATTATATTTTGTCTCTATCCCAACTTGTTTTATGTCCCTTTAATGTGTTTCCAATTACTTTTTTACAAACAGCAGAGTATAAAATGTATGAGATTTGCTTTTTAAGGTTTATTTGTGTATATGAATTAGTTGATTTTCTGTTTTGAGACCACAACCTAATGAAATAGGTTGCACTTGTAGGTATAATCAGATCTCATTACTGTATCACATTTTGCACATATACCTGCTTCTTTATCTTATATCTGCCTGTAAACCAATCACCAATACTTGGAGAGAACAATGGAAAATTAACATTTTATTACCTTATTTCTTCAGCTGGCTGTGTTTACACAGCATGGCCTTAAAGGACCAGTCAATACAGTAGATTTGCATAATCAACAAATGCATGATAAGAAGACAATGCAATAGCACTAGTAGTCTGAATTTCAAATGAGTAGTAGATTTTTTTTTTAAATAAATTGCAAAGTTTTGTCTATTTCCACTCCCCCTGTATCAGGTGACAGCCATAAGCCAATCACAAATTCATATACGTATATGCTGTGAATTCTTGCACATGCTCAGTAGGAGCTGGTGACTCAAAAAGTGTAAATATAAAAAGACTGTGCACATTGTGTTAATGGAAGTAAATTAGAAAGTTATTTAAATGGCATGCTCTATCTAAATCATGAAGTTTAATTTTGACTTGAGTGTCCCTTTAAGAATAGGTGGGGATACTACAGGCTAAATCAACTATTTCAAATGCCAATATAAGGATAATGGAAATACTTGCAAACAATTAAATACACTCCAGCAGGTAAAGTGGATAATTGGGAACAAATTAAAGGGGAGAACATTTTTGAGAAAATGGTGCCATTAAATTAAACATTATTAATTATGCTATTGAATTTTTATATAATGTACTGAGGAAAAGTCCATTTTGTGACATATTATATTTTAATATAAATTATACAAAATAATAATAATAAGAAATAACAATGTAACAAAATTAACATGGCCTAATCGCTTTCAAACAAAGTTTGTAATTTGCACAATCTATTTTTGCATATGATTTAAAATATCTTCTGATTTAGGGAGTTCTAATATTATATAGTTACCAATAACCAGATGCAGAAATGACAGCAATCTGGCAGTAACTTCCAAAATACTTTGAATTCTGCACCTATGAAATGATATGATTTATTGAATAGCCTCATGTAACCTTGTAAGTTTGTTTAGCTTAGTAAACAAATATGCACTCAAATGGTTTGAATTTATTTATTTTTGTGGATATACTTGCCAACCAATGTCATTAAATATATAAATATACAGTATTTAAATGAAAATATAATTGCAAACTTACTTAGCTAAAGAGGGCTGGGTCTAAAATGTTTACAAAGAGATAAGTAAATTGTAATTTATTTTAGGGTAAAGTGTTACATTATTTAGCTTTGCATAGAAGATGTAGTTAAAACCTGATCAGCTTTAAAAAAAAAAAAAGAAAGAAAGAAAATAAAATATCCACGTACAATGTAGTGCCAATTAGATAATAATAGTTTGACATAACCAAAAGGAAAAACAAATGGAATTCAGTATTCAAATTATTTGTGTTAGCAGCCAAGATAAACTAGCAACTATAATCAATTTACCAGCTTAAAACAACATTAGTCGAGGAAATTAAGACTCTTAGACAAGCTTTTGCCTAATGTTGTTTGTGAATCTCCTGTGTTTGCCAACATGTATACAGAAGAAACTAGGTATCTCTTTGTTGTGTCAGGTAACTTAATTATCATCTTAGGAAATAAAAAAGGATGAGGAAAGCAGATAAAAGATATGCATTTGTTTTGCAACTGTAATGCAACTGACATTCTACAATGTAATTGTAGTAGACTCATAAAACAATCTACACGTTTTCCTCCTTACAACAGCTTTATTTTAACAAAAACACTGCTCAATAATTTCTTTATGCCAGTTGTATGATGATGTACTATGCTAATGGAAGCAAATTAACTGAGAAATAGAACCGTTATAGCACTTAACTAAAAAGTAGCTGTTAGAATATTTATAGAAAGGATATTCTGATATTGCAACTAAAGTCAGCTGCTCATTATGAAATATTAAATATTAATTAAAATTTCCAGAAATTCAAGTGCAGAAACTCAAACATGAAATATGAAATTATAATACAAGTAACAGTGTAAAGCATTTTTTTTAAATATATTTTTATTTTTCATGCTGCAATACAAGCTATTTACAGAAATCAATAATATCAATTAGAGAGACTCACAGGACCTCTAAAACAGGAAAAGATCAAAACAAAACAAGATTGATTTCTATTCAAAGCAAAGATTCATTATTATTGCATATTGTTATGTATTTAATACCACCTAATGAACATAAGAAAAAAACAAACAAAAAAAAAGAATATATGTAGGCAAATTTACCTAAAGCCTTTCCTGACCCTCATCTCTCCGACTACACGCCCTCATTATTAGTAGAAAGCCAGGAGTTAGGGAAAAAAACAGCAAGCACTTGTGTTTGAACATATGCCGATTTCGTAAGTGGTTTGATAATGACACTTTGTAAAGGAAGTGGCAAGGATAGGATAAACACTTTCCAGTGCTTGAAAAACGATGCTATTCGGTCATCCGTTATATTTTGTAAATTATATTGTTCAAACAGGCATTGGGAGATCAACGCCTTCTTAAGTTCTTTCAAGGTAGGAGCTGATATCGCCTTCCACGTTCTTAAAATCAAGTTTCTGCCAAGAAATATAATTATGTCAATCAGTTTTAAGTTCCGCACTACTCCTTGAAATGTAACTAGAAAAAAAATATCCAATGGCTGAATAGCATAATCCAGTTTAAGAGTGACATTCATCCAGTACCCTACCTTGGCCCAAAATTGCCCAAATTTTGGACAGGTCCAGAAACAGTGTATAATATCTGCCGAAAGGGCACTACACCTAGGGCAAGAGTTATTTGTCTTATACCACTTGGATAGTCTTGCAGGAGTCAAATATGTCAGAGCTATTTTTATCTGTGATTCTCTCCATCTGTCAAAACCCAGCTCTTTTCTATTAGCTTAAAAGTATCCGTTATTACCTGTCTGTCTAAATGTGGAAAAGGAAGGGTCCATTTTGATACTATATATTCTACTTGTTCTGTAGAAGGCCTTTGATTGAGAAGAGCATAGAGAGGAGAGATAGAGTAGCAACCATTTTGATAAATATTAATCTTACTTTGCAAGTTATGGAGAGACCAATCCAGACCGTACATTTGTTTTAATTCACCTATATAGTGCCTTACCTGCAAAAATGCATAAAAATCACGATTTATAAGTCCAAATTGGTTACGTAGGTCACCAAAAGTTAAGTAATGGGGTTAAGTCTGCGTCTAACAGTTGTATAATATATACCAGGCCTTTAGCAAATTATTGTCTAAATGGCCCATCCACTAGTCCTGGCGAAAAATTTGAATTACCTATAATAGGGAGGAATCTGGAAACATGTGGGGAGCATCCCGTCTCCCCACATATCTCCTGCCATGCTGTAATAATACCTCTCTTAGAAAATCCCTGTTCCCTTTTGTCTTCACATGCTGTAATAATGTTCCTAAATGTTATAAGTTGAAAGGGGTCTGAAGGGAGAGATGTAATTGGGCAATGCAAAAGTACATTTAATCGAAACGGGGCCACCAACGAAGATTCCCACACTATTGAAGAAATTTGCTCTTCTTCTGTTAACCAGTCTATTGAATATTCGGAAGTGCAAGCCCTGCTGCTATTTTATTATTTATAAGGCGAGTCACCGCTATACGAGGTTTAGCACCTTTCCAAAGAAATTTAGAACATGCCTTATTATATTCTTTTATATATGCTTTGTATATTGGAATCGGAATATTCTGTATATAATAAAATAGTTTGGGGAACAGTATTGTCTTTATTAACATGACCCGTGCTGTTAATGAAATAGGAAGATTAATCCAATCCTCCATTTTTTTTTTACAGGCCAAAAAACACTTACGAAAATTCATATTGTACCATTCCTCTGGATTCTGACTTAACCTAATACCCAGATAAATTATCGACCGAGTTTCAGTGAATGGGTGTACAATATTATGGTCTCTTTTTTTATCCAGCCACATCAATTCGGACTTCGTTAGGTTAATCTTATAACCTGATATTTTCCCAAAAATTCTGATTGTTTCCAAGAAACGAGGTAGATTTTCCTTTATATTACTTAAGAATAAGAGTAAATTGTCTGCATACAACAGTAAGACTAGCTTTTGTCCCACAATACTGATCCCTTCCAATTGTTGTCAAAGTAAAATCGCCAGGGGTTCCAATGAGATATTGAATAATAGAGGTGAAAGCGGATATCCTTGACGGGTGCCTCTTTGCAATAGTAAACGTTGTGAAATCTCCCCATTAATAATTAAGGTCGACATCGGAGCTGAGTATATTAGTCGAATAAATTGGTTCAAATGTCCAGTCACTCCGAACTGCTCTAACGAGAAAAAGAGGTGATCCCAAGAGATACGATCAAATGTCTTCTCTTCGTCAACCGCTAATAAGGCTAGATCCATAGTATCTCTATGTTTTGCTGCTCTAAATTTATTAAAAAAAAATCCAATAATGTGATAACCTTCCGCATATTCTTCCTTCTGCATATTCTTGGCGAGGTTCCTCCCATGCATAAAACCTGATTGGTTTTCATGAATAATTAAACCAAGGTGAGGTTTTAATCTATTTGCCAGGATACTCATTAATAGTTTATAGTCCGCATTTAATACCGATATAGGCCTGTATGAGGCTGGTAATTCTGGGTCTTTATTTTTCTTAGCGATTAAAGAAATATTGGAAAATAAGGGGAACATTTGTTATCTTCAATAAAATAAAAATTGAATAATTTCTGGAGGGATGGAACAATTTGATCTTGAAGAATCCTATAAAATTCAATAGGTAGACAGTCTGGTCCAGCAGCCTTGTCGGTCTTAGCATATTTAATTGCTCCCTGAATCTCGTCTTCTAATATAGGTGCATTAATCTCTGCTAAAATTTCTGCGGGGATTCTAGGAACCTTAATCTTTTCCCAAAAAAGTTTTTCCTTATCTATACCGCATTCTTCAAGTTTATATAAGTCTTTAAAATATTCCAGGAACACTCTGCTAATATCAGCATTATTTGTTACTCTCTCAGTACCACTTCTAATAGCTGTTATAGTATTCCTGTTAACTGCTTTTGTTTTTTTAGCTAAGAACTTGGCCGACCTACCACCAAAACCTCCATATAGTGCCTTTTGTCTTTGGACTTTTTGCGTGTTTTTTTTTTTTAAAAACACAACTCGAGCCTTTTTAGCATTTATATACTTATTCCAATTCAGATTTGTACAGTCCCCTAGATACACTCTGTAAGCATTTCTGACCTGATTAGACATCTGAGTTTCGCGTTGTCTAAGTTTCCTCTTGATCTGACAAATATAGGCCTTGATTTTCCCACTTAAAACCGTTTTGGCTGCTTCCCAAAATATCTCCGGTCTGTTTACTGTATATATGATCTATTATAGTTAACATATTCTCTCCATTGATTAGTCAGCCAATTTTGAAAATCAATGTTATTCAACAAATATTTAGGGAAAAAAAGAGACTGATTAGTCGATAATTGCATACTTGCTGAGTTAAGGGTTAACATAATAGTGGCATGGTCTGAAATTGTTATCTCTCCAATCTCTGCTCTCCACTCTAATCCGATCAAAGAGTCTGCAATCAGAAATAAATCGATCCTAGACAATGCTTGATGTCCTTTTGACATACATGTATAGGATCTTGAATCAGGATTCTGTGCACGCCAAATATCAGTCAACCCTAATTGTGAGCAAAATTTCTGTAGAATGCGCACTTTTCTATCGCGTTTAAACACAGATTTTTTGTTAAGTCTATCCAGTATAGGGTCTAGTACTAAATTTAAGTCCCCCACCACTATAAGATTCTGACCTATATACTTATGTAGGCGCAATGTCATATTATTCCAGAATTCTTAATCCACTTTGTTAGGACCCTAAATATTACAAAGGATAAATCGTTTATTATTGTAGAGTATCTCTAAAATTTGGAACTGCCCTTCTTGATCTATTGTGGAAGCCTCTATTTTATAATTTAAAGCCTTATTAAATAAGATAGCCACTCCTCTTTTACGGGAATTATATGGGGCCACCACCACTTCACCAACCCAATTAGTCTGTAGTTTAGAAACTTCTGTAGATTTTAAATGAATCTCTTGCAAAAAGACTATGTCTGGCTTACCTTTGGCGAGATGTTTAATTATAGATTTCCTCTTTATTGGAGAATTTATGCCTCCTACATTCCAGGAAGCTATTTTAAAAGGTGTTACCATCTCTTTACAAATACCCCAAGAAGGAATCTCCATGGTAAGGTATAATGATCAAGAAAGGAATAAAAGTCTGTTGACTCAATGATGTTTTGCTGGAAAAAACTTGTTTTTTTGCGAAAGTCCAAAACAAGTTGAAGTAAGCAAAAGTAAACAAAGTAAAGTACAAGCAGGTCACAGTGAGGGACGCCTGACGCGTTTCGCGCATGCGTAGATGCGCTTCTTCAGAGGCTGATACAATTTAAGCCAGAAGATATATGAGCACACAGTCTAAAGGAACGAAGAGATGAGGAAGGGGCAAGAGACACAGAACAAAAAAAAAACAAAAAAACCCCACAAATATAATAATAATATAATATCACTATTTAAACATTTTATTACAACTCTTAATCTATAGATCAATAGATAAGTATAAATTAGCAATCTCACCCCTATAATCTATAGTATACATGGAGAAGGGGAAAAAAAAATAAAAAAAAAAATTAAAAAAAAATTTTTTTTTCACAACATAACCCATTAAAAAAAACCATATAAAATCGAACTCCATCCTTAATTTAATGACATATTCAAACAAAGTATTATGTAATACCTGTCTCAACCTCATGGTAAACCTAATTCCTTACGTAAAGAAAATGCTTCATGAGTATTATTTAGTGCATAAGACATCCCTGCCTTTGCTACTATAAGTTTTGCAGGGTAGACCAACCTGACATTATACTCTGCTTTCATAAATTTTGTAAAAGAAGGTGACATTTCTCTTCTTTTGGCCAATGTCTCAGTAGAAAAGTCTTGAAAGATTAAAATCTTATGTGTATCAATAAGAAGGGGATTGAGTTTCCTATAGTGTTTTAAATATTAGTTTATCTTGATAATTAACAAATTTAAAGATAATAGGTCTAGGTTTAGAAACTATATTACTATTCTCTCTCAGATACCCAATTCGATGTACTCTTTCTATTTGGAAAGCCACGGGGGGGGGGGGCGGAATCAAGAGTGCCTAAGGAAGAGTATTGGTAACAAAATCCATCAAATCCTGCGGACCTACTGACTCTGGCAGTCCAATAATCCTCAAATTATTGCACCTTCACCGGTCTTCAATTCTTGCCTGCAGTAACGAGATAGCCTTGCCATGCTTAGCCGTAATAGGATCAGTACTTTAATCTGTCCTCTAGCCCAGACACCCTTGTCTCCACCTCCTCCATTCTAGTAGTAAATTGCCGGATTTCACCTGTTAAATTGGAAATTTCAGCTTTGATTTCCTTCTTAACAGCATCTAAGTGGGGTGTAATTATTTTAGCTATCTCAGCCCCAAGCTCTGCCATGTCACTAATACCAATGCCAGATAATCTTTGCTCATGTGAGGTATCTAGGTTAGGATCCGCAGTCCTTGTACTGCCTTTTTTATCCTTTTTAGGCGGCATATTTGGAGAGGAACTTTTTTGGTGTGCTCTTTACAGTTTCTGATTAAATACTATCTGGCAGGGTTACAACATTAATTTTATCAAGGGTTCAGATCACAAACCTACTGAATACAACACTCAGGTAAGAAGTTTCACATTGTTAGCTTAGATCAGGTGACCAGATCCTAAAACTTAAACTCTTGCAAGCTTTGTAGCTTTCCACTAATTATTCCTAAATAGATCTAACACTTTATAATACTAGATATCTTAGTACAAAACTTAGATACTTAAATATTTAAGCTAGAAAAACACTGATACTGCTTTAAATAATATATTCCTTTCCAACCTCAGATAGTATTAGACATAAACATAAACGTTCACCGCTGGTCTTTTTAAACTTTAAATAAGGTTAAATCTGTGTAGAGTATCAACGAATATATACAAATTATAGATACAATTTAATTACTTGTAGTTCAGTCTTAGATAACTTTAAGAAGCAAAATTCTGGCTTATATTAACTATCACTAGTACCCAGTTAGCAATTATAGGTATCATGTACAGCATTAACAGCCCTCTCCCTATCGGGAACAATGTCCATTAACGGAACCATGCACCTGTGACTTCAGAGGCAATAATGTAACGTTGTGCCTCGCTCTATCAGCCGGCAATCTCAGCCTTAACAAAGTAATAATGTCAATTATAACTTTTAAGGAGGTAACAAACTTACGGCACCGGACCACCTCAGCTTATACTGATATAGAATGGTAATTAGACTGCGTCCAAACCAGTTCCTGTGGAGAGTCAGCACCATCACTGAATATGCATCCACTGGTACCAACACCAACAACAGGCACTCTGCCCGTGCGTATTGGAAAGAATTTATGGAAGTGTAGTCTTGGTAGTTAAGACGAATCCAAGCCTCTGCCTTCGGTATCCACACTGGCTGACACCCCAGCACTCCGACTTGACCTCCGCGATCACAGCATTCACCTGGAACAAAAAGTTAATTTCTGCGGAGGGCCATGGAATATATCTATCCCTCCTTCTGCAAACAGCTTGTGTTAGATTCCTCCTGTGCAACGGGAGGTGTGTAAGAAATACGCCTCCGGGTTGGTTCAGGCTCTTGCTCTCAGGCATACACCGGCCGAAAGATTTCCCTTCTCTGGAGGGCTGTGTGGTTAGCTTAACGCTTGGTGCAGCGGGGGGTGTAAGAAATATGCCTCCGAGTTAGATCAAGCTCTTGCTCTCAGGGACCCACCGACAGACAGGTTTCACCTCCCTGGAGGGCCGTGGAGTTAGCCTAACACTTGATGCAGCAAGAGGTACGGTATGTGTTGGATTTCTCCAATGCAGCGGGAGGTGTGTAGGAAATACGCCTCAGGGTTGGTTCAGGCTCTTGCTCTCAGGGACACACCAGCCAAGAGATTTCACTTCCCTGGAGGGCCGTAATGTGAGCTTGCTGCTTGGTTACACATTGTACAGCCCAGTCTTTTCCAACACAAAGTCCTTGCTTGCACAATGACAAAGCTCCAGTTACAATCCCCGACAAAATCAAGTTTCATATAGAGACACCCTCGCCTGCTTGTGGTACTAGCCACCTCCGTTCCTATAGAAGATATGAGGGACTCTAGCTCCGTTTTACCCTCCTTCTACTCAGGCCGGTGCTTACGACTCAGACCAGGTTCACCTGTCGTTTAGAGTCTATTATACACAGCTCGGTCCGTCCGTGTGCTGAGATATTTTCACCAAGGTGCTATAGCAACATAGCATATTACTGCCTCATTGAGACTTACACTCTGAGATCCAAAGATTTTGTACCGGCCTACAGCCATGTTAGGACAAGGTACACTTCAGTATGCTGGAGAAAAGCTTAATTCCCATTCAGGGAGAGGTGAAGTCTAAGGCAGCTACCTGTGCGCTACCTGTTGGCTCCGCCCACCAGCCAGAAGTCCAGTATAAAGCATTAATATCTATACAATCTGTAAATATGCAAAAAACAAAACAACTTCTAAGTTGTATTGTAAGATATGTATATCACATTTCAGTAGTTGTCTATGGTTATGTCAGAAGAAGACCCAAATTTCCAAAACTGTAATCCAAAAACCATTTTAAAAAGGCACAAGCATTTTGGACATTTTTGTGATACTAACTGTAAAACTTTTAGAGATATTAAAATAGTATAACGTTCTTGTAGCCAACAAACTAAAAAGTAGTCCTTAATGCTAGGCAGCAGCTTATAATGCAGATATGTGCATGTATAAAAGGGATTGGGAGCACAGGAACAAAAACACTTGTAAGACTTCCCCTTGAGTATGGGGTATAGTCTCAATGATCAGTAATGAAATTGGACATTGCATCTGTCTACTTTTGAAAAGAGGTGCATGAGATGGACACTGTATATGAATATATGAAACCCTGTATGTATGAAATTAAGGGAAGGGATTTTTTGACCCTCTAGAAGCCCGTATTTTCCATCCTGGCAGTAGGAGGTTTGAAAGGGGTTATTGGTGGGTTAAGGGGCGGAGCTTAGGCAGTCAGTTTGAGTGCGAATTTGAAGCTAACGGCAATGGCGGAGCTTCAAGAAATATTAATGTTAGTGCAGGATTTAGCTAAATTGAAGGGACCTGGGTGCTTACAGCAGAAGCTGTGTGATAATTCTGGGAACAGATCCGGAGCTGTTACGGTGGTACCAAGGGAGCAGGAGGACAGTGTGGTTGTCAAAAAACCTGTGAGGTGTTCTCAGCCACCTGAGAGGCTGAGTCCTTCAATTGGCTGCAGTCAGGACCAGAGGAGAGGAGGAAAACGGCTGTCTTGCAGCCCTGGGACAACACTCCGTGGAGGAGATACGGCATTGCAGCAGGTGGCGGCATGTGGTGAGATGGTGAGAGCAGAAGGAAAAGAAAGAGGAAAAAGAGTTGGGGAGGCAATGAGAGGAAGACGATGCCATTTGACAACAGGCAGGAGCCAAAAATGGCTGAGTACCAGAACACCTTCAGGAGCTGATACGGTAGCAGGTAAGGGTCTCTGCACGAGGTTTATGTAAGACACACAGGGAGCAGATGCACATTTGGCTTTGTTAAGCCAGAATAAGGAATTAGTGTCAGAAGCTGGGGAACATTTTCAAGGTTTGAGTGTGGGAACATTTGGTGCGGGAGAAAGTTGGAGGAGGTTACATTGGGAGTGCAGGGTAGTGCATTTAGAGGGGATGAGGGAGCTGGTTCAAGTTCAGGGGTTTTAGAAGGTAATGAGAGTCAGGTATTGCATGGAAGCAATATAGTTAGTAAAAGAGTTATTTCTGGCAAAAGGAAGTGTAAGTATAAGAATTTGGAAGTTAGACAAGTGGGAGATGTGAAGGGTGGGCAGGTTGTAAGTATGCAGCAAAGAAGTTAGATGTAGGTGAGGTTAGGGACTTTGATGGGCTTGTGTCTGCTTTATATCCTTTAGATTTGTCATTTGTGGAGAGCGAGCATTCAGATGGAAGATTGACAGCACAGGGGGCTTCAACAGATCTGGACCTGGTTGCTGACTCATTGTGGGTTAATGAGACCTATAGTGATTTTGAAGGAGAGGAAGCAGAGGTGGAACCACAAGCAGGACCTAGTACAGCAAACCAGGTAGGAGACCTGGCTGCCTTAATGCAAGTATTATGCTCTTTGTTACCTAGGGGTGAGCAGGGGGGGGGTGAGTTAAGCAAGGGAGGGAATAGGTTAGTTAGGAGTAATAGGGTGGACGGAAGTTCAGTTTATAGTGCTAGGGTTTTTTCTTCCTCCTAACCTCAGGAACTTTCCATAGATCAGAGGAGGCATGATCAGTCTAGTAGTCACAGGAGGAGTAGTTCACAGCGTAGGGACAGATCCCATTCACCTTTGCCATCATGCAGGACAAGGGATCTACCGGAGTCACCTGTCTGGGGAGACTAGAGCATTCCAAATCCTATCACAGAAAACATGGGAGTCATATTTCGCCAGTAAGGAGGAGAGTGGTGGAAGAGACAAGAGTCAGAAAAAGAGATCTGTGTGGCACTGATGTTTCAGAAGTTGAGTCTGGGGGCACAGGGACCTGCAGGTGAGATGCCTGCTTGTTCTCGTGTGTCTGGTATGAATGAGGATGCAATTGGAAGTGAGGTGTTAACAAATTTAAGAGACCAGGTAGCAAAGTTGGAAGGGAAAGGTCCTGTTGGTAGGGCATCTAGTTCTTGCTCGGTGGGAATTTCGGGTCCGTCAGTAGCTGGGGCTTGGATGGCTGTGGAAGCAGTTGGGTCTGAAAAGGCGGTTAATATGGCCCTTTCGGAGGTAACAGCAGTATCCTCAGTTGGGGGCCTTAAGGTTTCTGAGCAAGCATTGCAGAGACCTTGTTTGTGTTCGTTGGGACCTTTAGGGATCCATTTGGCCAAAGATTTAAAGGGACAGTAAACACTTTGAGATGGTAAGATAAAATGATAAATTATATATATAAAACAGTTCTGCAATATACTTTCATTATTTATTTTGTCCTCTTTGCCTGTAATTCCATTCTGAAATTGTGAGCTTTTCAGTTCCTGTTAGAAATGGAAGTGCAGAACACTGTTAAATCCAGCACAACCATTGGCTGCACACTCTAGTGACCTATTTATAACTGTCTCTACTTGGCCACAGCAGAGAAGGTAACACAAGTTACAACATGGCAGCTCCCAGTGTTTTATAGACACTAAAACTTTACACTTAATTTGTCACTTTTTAAACAACTATTGAAACTTTAAAAAATACATCTACATGTTACTCATGGACTAATCTTTTCTTTGAATGTATCATTCTATCTAGCATGTATTTAGTGTTTAATGTCCCTTTAAAGGAGAAGATTTGTAAATGAGAATTTGTGGAAATATTTTCTCTTTTACCGGTTCAGCAATTTGTGGATCTAAAGGAGGATAGTAAAGGTGACGTAGGTAAAAAAAAGAGGATGATGAGAGAAAGAAGAGATATAGAAAATTACCAAAAACGCTTGCTAATTAGTCTAGGGCCTTTTTTTATATTGGCTAGTGTGATTGGTGAAAAATATCCTGAGATGTGCTCTACTTTATTTTGTTATTTTGATGAAATTGGGGGGGCTTGTAGAACATACGGTGGTTTATTGTGGTGGAGACATGATGAGCAGTTTAGGCAAAGAATATCGGTAAGACCTGAGATGAGATGGAACGATCGGGAAATGGGGGTCTGGATAGAATTAATGACACCACTGAGGTCGAATCAGTCCTTTCAAGGGTCTGGAATTGAAGCAACTGGAGGTTCAGCTAGTGGGACAACAGCAGTTGCCTTGCAAAAAGGTTTGTGCTTTCAATTCATTGAAAGCTCCTGTAGATTTGGTGAATTGTGCAAATATAAGCACAAATGTTCATTCTGTGTCCTCACTGTGGACAAAGATATTTCAAGAAGCAGAGGATCAGTGGTAAAGAGGATCCCTCTGTTGCAGGCTCGGACGCCAGTGAAAATAGAAAGGATGGGCCCATGTTTAAAGCAATACGCTAATAGGAAAGGACATGCTGAAGATGCAGAACTTCTGCTTACAGGTTTCAGATCAGGGTTACAAATTCCTTTTGTTGGGCATGTTAATTTGGGTAATCTCAAGTCAGTTTTGGAATTTTCAGAGATGGTTAAGGCAAAACTTGAAAAAGAGGTGTCCGATGGCTGGTCCATTTTCTTCTTATTCTTTGCCTAATTTTTGCATTTCTCCTTTGGGTGTTGTACCAAAAAAGGTACCAGGTCAATTTAGGATGATTCACCACCTGTCTTTTCCTAAAGGTTAATCTGTTAATCATGGCATTAATCCTGAGTTGGTATCTGTGAGATATGCGTCTTTTGACAAAGCGGTAGCTCTAGTTAGGAAAGTAGGCTGTGGATCTCTTTTGGCAAAGGCGGATGTTGAAGCAGCTTTCAGATTATTACCGGTCCATCCTACATCTCATCATCTTTTGGTTTGCCATTTTATGGGATCCTACTTTGTTGATTTGTGTTTGCCCATGGGATGCTCGATTTCATGTTTATATCTCAAAAAAGTCAGTAGTTTTATTGAATGGGTGGCTAAATCTTGGTCTGGGGAGTTTTTTGCTTTCCATTATCTGGATGATTTTTTTGTTTGTGGGTCAGGCTGGTTCTGAGATTTGTGGTAATTTATTGAGCAGTTTTATGGAGGTAGCAAATTAATTTGGTATTCCTGTAGTGGAGGAAAAAACTGAAGGGCCTATAACTAATTTAAATTTTTTGGGTATCCGTATTGACTCTGTAGCCATGGAATGTAGTATTCCTGAGGATGTTATTAGATTTAAAATGTTTCCTAAAGAAAAGGAAATTGTCTTTGAAGGAATTACAGTCTTTAGTTCGTAAATTTAATTTTGCTTGTCAGGTGATCCCTGTAGGGAGGGTTTTCTGTAGGAGACTGTCACTTGCTATGTCAGGTGTTAAGTTGCCTCATTTTCGAATCCGGTTGTCTGCAGATTTAAAAGCAGACCTGAGAATTTGGTTGATTTTTCTAAATGACTTCAATGGTAGGTCTTTAGTTCCAGAGGCTCCTATTTCGGCTGAGGATTTACATCTATTTACGGATGTCTCTGGTTCTATTGGTTTTGGTGCCTTCTTGAACAGTAGATGGTGTGTTGATGTTTGGCCTCAGGATTGGATTAATTTTGGCCTCAACAAATCGGAGAGTCATCTTTCACTCTGATAATATGGGTGTGGTCTTGGCGTTGAATCATCTGACGGCCAATTCGGTTCCTGTAATCGGTTTGTTGAGGGTGTTTGTTCTTGAATGCTTGAGAAATAATGTGGTTTTCAGGGCTGTTCATGTGCCTGGTAAAGTTAATGAAATTGCTGATGGTTTATCCTGTCTGCAGTGGGATTATTTCTGAAAACTGACCCTGGATGCAGAAGTGAGAGGAACGTCTTGTCTGGAAGATTTGTGGCAGCTGAGCTTCCTAGATTCTTAAAGGGACAGTCAAGTAAAAAAATGATTTAAATAGGGCATATCATTTTAAACAACTTTCCAATTTACTTTTATTACCAATTTTGCTTTTTATCTTGGTATTCTTAGTTGAAAGCTAAACCTAGGAGGTTCATATGCTAATTTCTTAGACCTTGAAGGCCGCCTCTAATCTGAAAGCATTTTGACAGTTTTTCACCACTAGAGGGCGTTAGTTCATGTCTTTCACATAGATAAGATTGAGCTTAGGCACGTGAAGCTCCTAGGAGTCAGCACTGATTGGCTAAAAATGCAAGTCTGTCAAAAGAACTAAAATAAGGGGGCAGTTTGCAGAGGCTTAGATACAAGGTAATCACAGAGCTAAAATGTATATTATTATAACTGTGTTGGTTATGCAAAACTGGGGAATGGGCAATAAAGGGATAATCTACATTTTTAAACAACAAAAATTTGGGTGTTTACTGTCCCTTTAAATTTGGCATATGGAGCTTTAGCTCCAAAAACTCTAAAATCTTATTCTTCAGTTTGGGTTCATTGGTTCGACTGGGTTAGTGAAAGTGGTTCACTGAACGAAAAATTTGGTAGGCTGGATTGATTGTTAATGTGGAAGGAGGAGTGGGGAAAGTTAGGTATGTCTAGGTCTATGATTAAAAGGCTGCTCTGGCTTTCCTGTTTCAATTATTGGTTTGGCAAGATTTGACAAAAGATTTTTTTGTCAGAATGATGGCTAAAGGTTTGTGTAGGAATAGAATAGTTAAGGACAAAAGAATGCCTTTGGTGTTCTCGTTGCTTCTGAGAATAGTTTCTTCTCTGCTAGAGATATGTGTGTCCCATTTTGAATATGTTTTGTTCAAAGTTGCCTTTGTGTTGGCGTTTTTTGGCGAATTTCGAACTTCTGAATTGGTTGGGGCTAATAGAAAGGATATGGGTGGGCTCCAAGCATCTGACATTGTTTTTAATCAGTTGGACGTCCTTATATGGTTGCCAAAGTCTAAGACTGATTAAGAAGGGATTGGGAGATGGATTCTTTTGTTTAAAATTGGGGGTTTATGTTGCCCAATTTTAGCTGTTGAGGAATTTATGTTATTGTGTAACTTTGTTTCTAATGGCCCCTTTTTTCGTCATGAGGATGGTTGACCTATGTCAAAATATAAATTTGAGGCTATTTTCAAATAGTTTGGTTGCCATTCCTTTAGGATTGGGGCTGCAATGAAGGCTCATGATTTAGGGTTAAGTGATGAGGTGGTAAAAAAATATTGGGAGGTGGAAATTGGGTTGTTTTAAAATATACATTCGTCCTAACTTGAAATTATAGTTTGTATTCTGTCTTAACAGGCACAGTCCATTGTTGGATCGTTGGACACTCAAATGTGTATTGGACCAGAAAAGCTGCCGTTGTTAAAGAGACGGGAGTTCAGTTGGGGTTGCCTGTCAATGAAGTTATGGTAAAATGGTTTGGGGTTCGAGGTTTAAGATGGGTGCAGATTTTGGGTCAAGTTATTGATAGGGTTCGGTTGTTCAGGCCGCCTGATCTATTAATAATTCATGCAGGTGGTAATGATTTAGGTTTCATGTCCCAAAAGGATTTGGTTGATAATATTTGTAGGGGCATTGGAAGATTAAAAGAGTTATTCCCATGGTTAATGATTATTTGGTCTGAAATAGAAACAACATTGGTTTGGAGATCTGCTTGGGATATAAAAAAATTGGAGGTTTCCAGACAGAAAGTAAATAGAATGATTGGAAGTTTTGTTAGAAAGATAGGTGGATTCGAAATTCAGCACGTGGAGTTTGAAGGTGAATCAGGGAGATGTTTTTTCCTGAAAGATGGTGTTCACCCAAATGAAGTTGGTCTTTATCTGTTTAATTTTAACTTAAAAGAAGGGGTGTTAAAGGCCTTAGCCTAGTTGGGTGGCACATGTCCTTAGGTTGTGCTGTGGTGGGGTGTTGGTCTTGGTTTGGCATTGTTTGAGGGAATAAATGGTACATCCCTGGGTTGGGTGTGCCTGGTTTGGAGCCAGGGGAAGGAATGTTAGGTTATGGGGGAGGCTAGCTCTAACATACTAAAGTTATTGGCTTATGGTTATTTCTATTTTATCAATTTATTAATAAATTTGGACTGCTGCCTTTTTTACACCCCAGTTATGTCTCCTTGTTTTATTTATTATTATTATTTATAGGTGCTGAGTGCGAGGGTCAAACTGTATGTTTGGCCCATGTAGACAGCTTGCACAATCACTGTTTATAGGAAAAATGCAGTTTGTGACAAAAAGTCATACATTAAATTTCACTGTAACAGCAATCAAACTATAGGATCAAAAATGGCAAATTTATATAAAATCTTTGGACTACTCGCTTCAAAAATAATGTTTTCTTTTATTACATCTAGCTTTATGTTTCAGAGTTCTAAGGAATGGCTCCAATATATGTGTTAAAATTGCCTTCCTTTAATAACTGTTTTGTCTTTTCTGTTTCTACTAAGATTTATCATATTATAAGTATTGTTCACTTATTGTGAATTTATGAAGAATGTCTTTTATAATGTAGATTTGCAAAGAAAATAAATAAAAATAAATAAATAAAAAAAATCAAACTGTGGAGCTCTTAAGGCTCCATTTATGAAGCTCGGATATGAGCTTCAGTGCCCCATCAGTTGCAGGTTTGCACGTGCCTGCAGCCGAAAGTCAAGAAGAAGCGGTCATCAGACCATAATGTGGCGTATATGTTAACCCCCTGGACTTTTCCAACTAGGGAGATTGACAGCTCCGATTTATGTGTGATTGGCTGCGCACGAGCAGTGGGCACGGTTGCACACTTCCACAAGTGTACATTGATAAATGTGTGCAGCATATTGCTGCCTGCCGTACGCAATGCCAGATGGACAGGGACGATGATGTGCACTCCCGTCCGCCGGTCTTTAATGAACTGAGCCTTTTGCCTGAGGAAGTAGTGACTACCAAAATAACAGATAGGTTTTAAATGGTTTTGCTATATTTTTGGAGAAAAACAGAAACCAGTGTTATGATTAGTTGTTTAATGTTTAGGCTTTTTTAATGTTTTAATACACTTTAGGTCCCTTGGGTTGCTTTTGATCATAAAATTAGGTTAATGGATGATCTCTAAGGGCTGACCTCAACGAACAATACAGAAAACTAACCAATTTACAGATAACTCTGGTTCAATTCTCAAAACTTTGTTTGCTCAAACATGACACTTGCAGGGGCTGCCTGCAGGGAAATATGAAAAAAAAAAATGGAGCTTTCCCTGCGAGTTGCAAGATGTCTGCCATAAGAAAGAAATGTAACTTGCTGGGGAGAGCAAAGTTAGCAGGGAACAGTGTCCCACTTTAAAAATGCAGCCAATACAAATACAGATTTCAGGATATAGCATCTTAAAATAGTCTCTATGTTAGTATTTGTGGGTTTTTTTATATTAAAAATAAATGTTTACCATATTTTGAACAAATCTCACAAACTTTCAGTTTGAGAGAAAAAATAGCAAGAAAATGTTTACAGAATACACCAAACCTTTATAAAAAAAATGATGGTGCACCCATGACGCTACCTGTTCAGTCTACTAGCAGAGACGGGGAAGCTCATTTTACAAACGAGGAAAATATTACGCTTTGTATCTCATATTATAAATATGAACTTTACAGTGTTTTTTTTCATGTGCAGTGTAGTTTTTTTATTATTATTAAATTGTTTATTTTCTGCACGATTTCAATACAATTTCATTTTTAGGAAAAAATATTTTTGTAGAACAATTTCATTATAATATTTAATTGAATTAAAAAAAATACATTTTTTTACTGAATATTTTTATTTTATTCATTCGTTTTATATGTTTTTTTTAACATGATTTGTTTGTGAGTCCTATAGTAATATATGTATCACCTTCACTTAAAAAAAATGCAGGGAACACCAAAATTGAGAGGCACATTGCTCTCAATGTAAAAACTGCCTTTGTAGAACTAGGACAGAGACTTCATAGTACTGGCAAGATTTTTTTATATAATCTCACAAGCCCAGAAAATGTTATAGAATCAGGTCCTATGGGAGTCAGCTCTCATCTCTCTGGGACTTCGAGTTTACACCCATATTCTTAGAGAATTCAGTGATCTCAGCCCCTGTGAAGTCTGAACTATAATTTCTATCCAAACTCGAGAATTTTCCATCATCTGGCCTTAAAGGGACAGACAAATAAAAATTAAATTTTGTGATTCAGATAGGGCATTCATATTTAAACAACTTTCCAGTTTATATTTATCATCAAATTTGCTTTGTTCTCTTGGTTTTCTTTGTTGAAAGATAAACCTAGGTAGGCTCATTTGCTAATGTCTAAGCCCTTGAAGGTCGTCTCTTTGTCACAGTTAGGCAGTGCTAGTTCATGCGTGTCATATAAATAACACGGTGCTCACTTCTGTGGAGTTATTTATGAGTCACCATTGACTGACTAAATGCAAGACAAAAGAACTGAGATAAGGGCCAGTCTGCAGAGGCTTAGTTGCAAGGTTTTTACAGAGGTAAAAAGTATATTAATATAACAGTGTTGGTTATGCAAAACTGGGGAATGGGTAATAAACAAAAACAAATTTGAGTAGACTGTCCCTTTACGTCTAAATTTGGTCCGAACTTCTTATTTGACGGAATCTTTTCTTTAAATAGTCAGATATACTGTAGCTGACTATTGTGTTGAAAATAGTTTTATGATTCTTAGGAAAGAATAGCATTAAAAATGTTTTGCCTCAAAATAATCTGATTTTAAACTCTGTAATATTTAAACTGAGACTAAGGGCCTGATGATTTAAACCTCTCTGCTCTGGCAAGATCTAATACATCCCGTCAGTACTGCGAGATTCTTTAAAGTGATGGTAAATTTCAGACATTAAGAATGTTGCAATGAAAAATGTATTAGTGTACATACAAGACTGCATAATTATTTTTTTTAAATGTGTGTGTGTGTGTATATATATATATATTTTTTTTTCTTTTGTATAATATGTACTTTAATTACTTTACCTGCAAATTTATACTGCAGTGCCTTGCCTCGCCATTAACACTTTCTTAACGTGTCCAAATTGTACAGTTCTAAACCCCCCCCCCCAAACGCACACAATTCCTTCTATGGCTGCTCATATATCTACCATTGATATGGTAGAATGCAAGACTTCAACACTCATTATCTGCTGGAGCATGGCTAGAAGCAAATAAGCTGCTGTGAACTCAGTTGAAATACAATGCCTGTGTTAATGATGTTAAACACTGATAAGGAGGGTGGATCAGACTACTACAGAAAGCACAGCTATGCAAGTCATTTTGCTTATTTTTGAAAATTATTTTAAAATACTTGCCAGCAATTGTAAAAAAAAAAAAGTATGCAAACTATTTTTACTTAATTATCCCTTTTAGAATATGCGCAGATCTCAACATGTTTTATGGCACTTTAAGGGTTTTTTAAAGGGCTGGACGTCACAAGTTTTATATGATACACACACACTGATTTGATGTTCATTGGAATTGTCATTAAAATATATATATATTCACAGACAAATAAACACATATGAACACATAAATACATATACACACATATACAGAAATATATAGACGTGCATTGGTGCCCTTTGCAGTTAAATTGATGAAAACATGATAAAGCATATTTATGTAATATTTATATTTAATAAAGTGTATAACTGTGTATTTACTGTAAACATTTCAGATTCCAATGTTTTGCACATATATGTTCTATGCATTTATAGATAGCCATATTATATATATATATATACACACAGCTATTTATATATTTATGCAAAAAACATTTGATATAGAAATATTTATTAAGGAATAAATTATTCATATTCTTCAAAGTGAAGAACATTTGAATGTGGAATATTCATATTTTCATGTCGGGTTAGTGCACTTGAGAATATGCAATCGGGTTTGCGGGTGAGTAGGGTTTTATTTTTCCACTTTTTATGCTCCATTGACTTCTATGAGGCAATAAGTTATAATGAGCGCGATATTCTAAATTTGGCTTTTTACATGCGACAGATTAGCATGCTTGTGAGTGCTACCCAGCTCTGGCAAAAAGCTTATTTCTAGCATTAACACTCAAGCGGGAGCATTAAAAAAATGCTACAGTTGTAATCTGGCCCTGCCAGATTATAAGTGGTGCACTAAATTTTCTTTTTGATTACATGCAAACACCGCTCAAATTAAGCTTTTAACGCAGACGAGTTAGCATGCGTATTACAAGTTGAAAGTAAATTATCTTTGCATATGCAAAACCAGATGCATGCTAACTTCAGGACTTTGGATATTGCGAGCGTGTTAACTTCTTCTCCTTATAGACTTCAAAAGAGCGCACTGAAGAAAAAATAACACCTATCGCTCGCTCGCAAATCTGACACCACATTAGACCTACAGCACTAAACCTGGTTATGAATATAAGAACTTCCAATGTTCTTCACAAAGAAGAAAATGTTCTTTTTATTTTTAATATATATTTGTAAATATATATGATTTTGTTTGTTATATATAATTATATATATATATATATATATATATATATATATATATATATATATATATATATATATATCCAGTGGATTCACTAGGATGGCCAACAATAGATCATCTATAAGAACAGTCCTGGATAAAGGAACCTCGGAGCAACCCGTTGCCCATCATTTCCTCCAAGCTGGCCACACAGTCAAGGACCTGAAATATACCCTGATCGATTATGTTCCCCCTACCACCAGAGGGGGAGACAGGGGTAAACAACACCTGCAGTTGGAAGCCAGGTGGACTTATGAATTGGGAAACCTGGAACCAAAGGGACAAAACATCCACTTAGACTGGCATTGCTATCTATATGTAACTAACTAATTGATTGCTAGCTGTTAGTTACCCTACCCCCCCCAATCCAATCCTACGTGCCTACTTAGTATGTCACTCTTTTTTTTATAACTCTCCAATAGAGTAGAACCTAATCCAATTGTTATTGGGACATACATTTCTTCTTCCTTGGCTCCATTCCCCTTGTGTTGTGGTAACTCTCATTTTAGCCTTTAGAATAGGATTATTTCCACTTTTTACATTCCAGATGTACCCTGTACATCCTTCCATTTTCTCCCTTCCTTCCTTATGCGAACTGCCACTATGTAGCCGCCCCTCCCCTCTTCCTCAGCATTTTTAGCCCTCTATATTTTAAAATTATATTACCTGGATTTTTATATATATATATATATATATATATATATACACACATACAGTGGGGCAAAAAAGTATTTAGTCAGCCACCAATTGTGCAAGTTCTCCCACTTAAGAAGATGAGAGAGGCCTATAATTTTCATCATAGGTATACCTCAACTATGAGAGACAAAATGTGGAAACAAATCCAGACAATCACATTGTCTAATTTGGAAAGAATTTATTTGCAAATTATGGTGGAAAATAAGTATTTGGTCAATATCAAAAGTTCATCTCAATACTTTGTTATATATCCTTTGTTGGCAATGACAGAGGTCAAACGTTTTCTATAAGTCTTCACAAGGTTGTCACACACTGTTGCTGGTATGTTGGCCCATTCCTGCATGCAGATCTCCTCTAGAGCAGTGATGTTTTGAGGCTGTCGCTGGGCAACACGGACTTTCTCCCTCCAAAGGTTTTCTATGGGGTTGAGATCTGGAGACTGGCTAGGCCACTCCAGGAACTTGAAATGCTTCTTACGAAGCCACTCCTTTGTTGCCCGGGCGGTGTGTTTGGGATCATTGTCATGCTGAAAGACCCAGCCATGTTTCATCTTCAATGCCCTTGCTGATGGAAGGAGGTTTGCACTCAAAATCTCACGATACATGGCCCCATTCATTCTTTCATGTACATGGATCAGTCGCCCTGTTCCCTTTGCAGAGAAACAGCCCCAAAGCATGACGTTGCCACCCCCATGCTTCACAGTAGGTATGGTGTTCTTTGGTTACAACTCAGCATTCTCTCTCCTCCAAACACGACGAGTTGTGTTTCTACCAAACAGTTCTACTTTGGTTTCATCTGACCATATGACATTCTCCCAATCCGCTTCTGGATCATCCAAATGCTCTCTAGCATACTTCAGATGGGCCCGGACATGTACTGACTTAAGCAGGGGGACACGTCTGGCACTGCAGGATCTTAGTCCCTGGCGGCGTAGTGTGTTACTGATGGTAGCCTTTGTTATGTTGGTCCCAGCTCTCTGCAGGTCATTCACTAGGTCCCCCCGCGTGGTTCTGGAATGTTTGCTCACCGTTCTTGTGATCATTTTGACCCCACAAGGTGAGATCTTGCGTGGAGCCCCAGATCGAGGGAGATTATTAGTGGTCTTGTATGTCTTCCATTTTCTAATAATTGCTCCCACAGTTGATTTCTTCACACCAAGCTGCTTGCCTATTGCAGATTCAGTCTTCCCAGCCTGGTGCAGGTCTACAATTTTGTTTCTGGTGTCCTTCGACAGCTCTTTGGTCTTCACCATAGTGGAGTTTGAAGTGTGACTGTTTGAGGGTGTGGACAGGTGTCTTTTATATTGATAACAAGTTCAAACAGGTGCTATTAATACAGGTAATGAGTGAAGGACAGAGGAGCCTCTTAAAGAAGAAGATACAGGTCTGTGAGAGCCAGTAATCTTGCTTGTTTGTAGGTGACCAAATACTTATTTTCCACCATAATATGCAAATATATTCTTTCCAAATCAGACAATGTGATTGTCTGGATTTTATTTCCATATTTTGTCTCTCATAGTTGAGGTATACCTATGATGAAAATTACAGACCTCTCTCATCTTCTTAAGTGGGAGATCTTGCACAATTGGTGGCTGACTAAATACTTTTTTGCCCTACTATATATATACACACACACACACACACACAGGTATACCCCGCTCATACAGCGGGTTAGGGACCGGAGCCCCGCTGTAAAGTGAAAACCGCCTTAAAGTGAAACAAGGCAGTTTTAGCTTTCTTTTCACTTGCCAGTGTGTTTAAAAACTTGAAAACATGTTTGAACTATCAAATATTAGGAGTACAATAGTGCTGCATTTAGTTTAACACTCGCACAGCACAGTATTCAATAAATACTGTACCTGTAAAATAGTGACAATGACTGTAGTAAAATTTTTCAGACTATAGCACTGAGACACAGATTGCACTGTAATGCTGTAAACAGAGTGAAGTGCGCAAAACAAAATGGTGCCAGTCACTTTTCTCGCAAAATCTCACGATGATTACAGCACTGTTTCAAAATCTTTGGAGGGTGAACTTCTGCTCCACAAAGTGCTGTATTAGCGAAACGCTGTAAAGTGATGTATACCTGTATATATATATAAAAATAACACACCATACAAATATTTATATATATTTGTCATATACCGTTTACTATTAAAATATAAATGTATTAATATTTTTATCAATATGTTTTATTAGAATGGTATACATGAGTGTAACACTTTCTTTTAATATACTCATGTTATGTTTGGTGCACATTTTTTTTACCCCTTACACTTTACGCTAGGTCTTAAGTATTGTTAACCAGATGAGCACAAATTCTGTTTGCTCTCGAGCGGACTGGTTTACTATCAACTTGTAATGTGTCCGCAAGGAATAAAGCTCTGAGGCCGCGGACAGACATTGTCGAAAATCAACCCGATTCAATACGATCTGGATGATTGACACCCCCTGCTGGCGCCCGCAAATCTGCAGGGGGCGATATTGCACCAGCAGTTCACCAGAACTCCTGGTGCAATGATAAATGCCAAGAGTGTATGCTGTCGGCATTTATCAATGTGCGGCGGACATGATCCGCAATACAGTAGTTTTTTCTTCTCTAAAAGTTTACTGAAAGCACCAGGCAAAAGGTTTATATTGGATTAAAAAGGACATATTTAGTTTTAATAAGAGTACATTACTGATAACACTTCCTCATAGGTACAAACAAAATACTTAAAGGGACAGTATACACCCATTTTCATATAACTGTGTGTAATAGACACTACTAAAAAAATAAGATGCACAGAAACTGATATAAAAATCCAGTATAAAACTGTTTAAAAACTTATTTAGAATCTCTCAGTTAAGCTCTGTTGAAAAGGTAGTTGGAAAGCCCACTGCAAGTGGGAAATAAGACCCTCCCCTCCCCCTTCTTTTGCATATGAAAAAACCGTTTACACAAACAGAAGCAAGTTGGAGTAGGTATCTGATGGTATTCTCCTAAAACTTTGGGGCTTGGTTAGGAGTCTGAAAATCAGAGCAATGTTATTTAAAAATAAGCAAAACTATAAATTTAAAAAAAAACTAAAAACTTTATGGGCTATATAAATAGATCATCTACAAAACATTTATGCAAAAAAATAATAGTGTATAATGTCCCTTTAAGTATCATCAATCACATAAGAAACAATGTGTGTTCTATAGTAACCACACCCCTATTAAAGTAATAGTCCTATTGGATGACAGACAGCAAATAAAATACTCAGCAATATCCTAATTTGTATTGCCAAATACAAAACACACTCATATCACAGGTAAAATAAATATTTGTCAATAGATTTTCCTTCAGCACTATTGTGTACTTGCAGGTAATTTCCTAACACTTTAAATAATTTAAAACCATTGTACTCTGGCATCAAATGGTATTACCATAAAAAAACATATGGTTTTCAATGATAAAATGTTTCCATGCCTGAGTTAAATCTTATTGTGTAAACTTGTTTCAATAGGTTGGACACACCTGAGATCATTCTGTTGCTTGGTAGCATGTTATTTTGACTGTGTCAGTGAAAATGCAGTATAAATACACTAATATAATACCACTGGGCAATCCCTTTTAATCTCATAATTTCAAACAGTAAAGAAGGAACACCAGCAATGAATAGAAAACCTTTAACTGATGCATTATGGGCAAAACTTTTTAACCACATTCTAAAGGAGCAGCTCGTTGCCTTTTAAACCAAAATGTCTTTATTTCACTTTAGTTTGCTTCTGTAATATATATCTGTCAAGCAAATAAAAAAAATAAAAAAAACTGTTTAAAGTCTGGACAGCACTATTCTTGTTCCTCCTTGCACACCCTGTATCACGTGTAACTCATAACTGTCAAGGAAACCATAGCAGAGGTGGCAACCCCTAGTCTACCTAGTTTTACTCTTTAACAAAGGATACCAAAAGAACAAAGTAAATTTGATAATAGAAGTAAATTCAAAAAGTTATTTAAAATTGCATGATTTATCTAGACTATGAAAGTTTAAATTTTACTTTAGTACCCCTTTAAGCATTTACAAAAAAAATATTTTTACCCTCCCCTAAAAAATTAAATGATTGTTGACATTTAAATTGAAGCAAATACTATAATATTTTTTATTTTTTTTAAAAAAGCCCTCTTTTAGAGAAGAAAAAACTACTGTGTCAATTTAACCCTTTAAGGGCACAGCTTTCAGTTTGCTCAATTGTTTTATGACGGAAAAATTCCGTCATATGTCCTTAAGAGGTTAAGGAAGTAGTGAGATTGTGTTGCTTAACAATAGCAAATTGTAATAGTATATGAAGGAAAAGGTTCCTGTACATATTTAAAGGGACAGTCAAGTATAAATTAAACTTTCATTATTCAGATAGGACTTTTAATTTTAATTGACTTTCCAATTTACTTTTATCATCAAATTTGCTTTTTTCTCTTGGTATTCTTAGTTTAAACTAAACATAGATAGGCTCATATGCTAATTTCTAAGCCTTTGAGGGTTGCCTCTTATCACATGCTTTTTAAATTTCTTTTCAACACAAAGAGACAGAAAGTACACGTGGGCTATATAGATAACACTGTGTTCAGGCACAGAAAGTTATTTAAGATCTAGCACAATACAATGCTAAATTTAAGACAATAGATAATAAACAGTCACAGTCATGTGATCAGGGGACTGGAAGAAGGTTCCTAGATACAAGGTAATCACAAAGGTAAAAAGTAAATTAATATAACTGTGTTGGTTATGCAAAACTGGGGAATGAGTAATAAAGGGATTATCTATCTTTTAAAACAATAACAATTCTATGGTTGACTGTCCCTTTAAAGGGATAGGTAAGTCAAAATAAAAACTTGATTCAGATAGAGAAGGGGTCAGCAACCTTGGGCCCACAGATGTTTTGGAACTACATTTCCCATCATGCTGAGACAGCCTAAAGAGTGTCTGCATTTGTCTTTTGTGATCGGCTGACCAGATGTCTACATCTAGCTGCCAGCAGTGCAATGATGTTCCTTCAGCAAAGGATAACAAGAGAATTAAGCAAATTTGATAATAGAAGTAAATTTGAAAGTTGTTTAAAATTGTATATTCTATCCAAATCATGAAAGAAAAAATTGGGGTTTTCTGTACCTTTAATACACAAAAATATAAGCATTTTAAATACCTAGAATAATTAATAGCTAATATTCATACAGTCTGTTCACAGTGTGCCAATTATGCATCACTCAGGTAAAATTACACAGAAATCCTGCACTGCATGAATATGGCACTGTATATGATTACTTGTCTGAGGACGCATTAGGTGGGCTGGCAACTAAGTCCTGGAGTAGGAAGAAGCCAAAGTAAGGATTGACATAAGCAGTTCAGTACAAGCTGCAACACTGTCTGGTAGCCATAGATGTTACATTAAATAGGTAATTTACTAACCCACAAGCCCTTGCCCTGCCTGCAGTGATGATTTTCTGAACCATAATGTTACAGTTCCAAATTAGCATCTCACCCTTTTCAAGATCCATAAACAAGAGCTACAATGTAAAGTATGTGGTATTGATTTGCCCAGTGAAGCAGGAAAAATTAGCTCTGCATGATTAAAAAAAATCCAATCAATAGAACATGTCAACAGTATATGCTATATATATATATATTTACCCCCCCCTATCTATTCAATAATGCTTAAAAAATATATCAAAATAGCTAGGACATAACTGACAGAGGGATTATATGACACACAGTGACCTTTTGCATGAACCCCCCCCCCAAAAAAAAAACTTTTACATTAAAGGGACAGTCAACACAAAAATTGTTATAGTTTAAAAAGATAGATAATGCCTTTACTACCCATTCCCCAGCTTTGCACAACCAACATTGTTATATTAATATAATTTTTAACCTTTAAATTCTAGATTGTAAGTTCCCACGGGAATAGGGCCCTCAATCCCTCCTGTATGTGTGTGTAAATTTTGTCCTGTCTCTTACAAGTCTTGTATTGTTTTATTTAAATGAATTGTATCCATGGACAGCGCTGCGGAATATGTTGGCGCTTAATAAATAAAGTATAATAATAATAATAATAAATGCCTGCCGGTTTCTAAGCCACTAAAGACAGTCTCTTATCACATTTTTTTAATTAGATTTTCACAACAGGGGAGAGCTATTTCATGTCAGCCATATAGATAACATTACGATCATGACCGTGGCTTATGGCAGACACTGCACTAATTGGCTAAAATGAAAGTCAATTGATAATAAATAAAATGTCATGTGATCAGGGGGCAGTCAGAAGAGGCTTAGATACAAGTTAATCACAGAGGTAAAATGTATATTAATATAAACATGTTTTCTGTGCAAAACTGGGGAATGGGTAATAATAAAGCGATGATCTATCTTTTTAAACAATAAAACTTTTTGAGTTGACTGTCCCTTTAAATCTGTTTAGATTTTTATTGAAACTAGCAAGGATTGCATGTCTTGCCTGCCACTGATACTCAAGGGTCAGTATTTGTTCCCTGACTTACAAAAGTAAACCTCAGAGCGATAAACTATGGCTACCCCGGGCAAGAAAAGTATGTCTCCTTTAAAGGCAATTTTAGTGAAAAACATACATGCTCTTAAACCTAGATTTTCAAGGGCCAATAGTGCTAAAATTGCAGGCAGAGCTACTCAAAGAAGGCCACCACCAATAAACACTGGCAATGTGCATGCACACAACAGCAGAACATGCACATTGACATCTGACAGCTACCTCATTTAAGCAGCAGGCCCATGTTAGCCCTCAGTTGGTGATAAATAGTCCCAATAGGTCAATTTATAAAGTGTAAAATAAATAAACACAAAAAATGCAAAGTTTGTTTTTACAGAGGAATAAAACATGTTTTTAAAAATGGATTATTTTAAAAATTAAACTCTCAGCTACTGATAGCAGTTGTTCAATTATTCTATTTGTGTGGCCAGAAGTACTTCTTTAACCACAGCATTGTCAGATGACCATGTCAGACAGGATAATTAAAAACAAAACAATGAGGCTGCACATCTGGGAAAGTGTAATATAACTGTAACAATAACATGTATTGATTAAGTAGTGAATACCATACATGTACAGACTTGTATTATTGCTTGAAGCTTGCATTCAGCAAACAAGGAATTTTGAGAGAGAAAAAAGTACACTTGGCAGGAAAAACAGAGCAGTGTTTCCTCAGGGCATAAGCCTTTAAAGCTTTTCTCACTTTATCACAGTTATGAAGGCTAGACAAGAATTTCAACAGAGTTCTTTAGTAAATACTATTAAATAAAAATGCATTCTAGGGGCATATTTATGATTGTGCGAGCGGATCATGTCCGCTTAGGGTTGCCACCTCAGCCATGTTTTCCTGGACACTTATGAGTTACACATGCTGCAGGGTGTGGAGGGAGGAACATGAATTGTGTTTCTGGACAGCACTATTCATATTCCTCCCTGCAGCATGTGTAACTTATAAGAAAACATGGTTGAGGTGGCAACGCTATGTCGGCTGCACATCGATAAATGCCGACAGCATACACTCTTGGCATTTATCATTGCACCAGCAGTTCTTGTGAACTGCTGGTGCAATGCTGCCCCCTGCAGATTTGCGGCCAATCAGTCGCTAGCAGGGGGTGTCAATCAACCCGATCAGATTGATTTCTGGCGATTTCTGTCCGCCCCCTCAGAGCAGGCGGGCAGGTAATGGAGCAGCGGAGACAGGGCATCAAGCGCCATATGGAGCTTGATAAATATGCCCCCATATCTCAACTTAGGACAAATCTCAAAGCCCTTTTCAGGTGGATAATTATGTCCGAAAAAAAATACAAGATGGCTGCCTACAATTACCTGAGGCTGTTAGCTTAGATAACTATCCACTTAACCAGGCTGTTTCATGTGTTGTTTTGGACAATGACTAACAAGTTATATTTAGTTTTAAACAAAAAACTTTCTCTTACTTTGTAGGAGTCTTTGTGATTGGTATTACTCAAAGCGCCAACAAAACACCTGTATGCCTGGGAGAGGTGAGACCTAGCTCTCACCTAAAAGAACTGAGATTTTTTACACACACATTTTTTGGGTCTCTTCTCTGATCCAAATAGGAGCACCAGGGTTATTTTGTGACAACCTCTAACTCAAATTTGGTGAACATTTTTTCTAAAGACACCCATTATTATTTCTTATCACGCATATCATTTTTAACCCCTGGTCTCACCAGACCTAACCGGAACAGACCATCAGTTAGAGGTCACACTGCACAAGCCAGCATATATCTACTGATATAGACCCTCTATTGCTTTTAATTATGTTTTAATGTCGATTGTATTATTATTCATGTTACTAACCATGGATCCATGAGTATATGTATTCTCTGATCTTTAAGAATTTTTAATTTGAATGCAATAAATTTTATATTGATTGTAACAAATCTTATCTAGATCCTTTAGTACACCTAGCCTCCGTTAGTTGGCGCCTGGGCCCCCCCCTCTTTGTAGGAGTCTTTCATAGTCAACATTCCACTACTTAAAGGGACAGTATACACTCATTTTCATATAACTGCATGTAACAGACACTACTATAAAGAACAAGATGCCCAGATACTGATATAAAAATCCAGTATAAAACTGTTTAAAAACTTACTTAGAAGCTCTCAGTTTAGCTCTGTTGAAAAGATAGCTGGAAAGCCCACTGCAAGTGGCAAATAAGACACTCCCCCCCCCCCTTCTTTTGCATATGAAAAGACCCTTTACACAAACAGGAGCAAGCTGGAGAAGGTAGCTGACGGTATTCACATAAAACTTTGGGGCTTGGTTAGGAGTCTGAAAATCAGAGCAATGTTATTTAAAAATAAGCAAAACTATACATTTAAAAAAAAAAACAAAAAAAACTTTATGGGCTATATAAATAGATCATCTACAAAACATTTATGCAAAGAAAAATTGAGTGTATAATGTCCCTTTAAACATTGCTGTGGACATGGATATAACTAGTGGCTGCGCATATATGCCTTGTGTCATTGGCTAAACTAGCGCTCAGTAGTTCATTGCTGCTGCTGAGCCTACCTAACTTTATTCTTCAACAAAGAATACCTAGAGATCAAAGCAAATCTTTTTTTTAATTGCATGCTCTGTGGCTTTACTGTTCCTCTATCTTACTTGCTCACTGAAATCTCTTACTAGTCCTGAACTAATAGAAATGTCCACCCTCTATGCTTCCATAATACTTACCTCATAGAAAGTTATGGAATGCAAGCCGTTTACTCTCACTAGCCATATTTATAACTGCTGGTTAAAGGGACATTCTTTCATGATTCATAGAACAAACAAATTTAAACAACTTTCCAATATACTTCTATTACCAAATTTTATTAGTTTTCTTGTTATCCTTTGTTGAAAAGCAGGAAGTTAAGTTTAGGAGTGTGCACGTGTCTGCAGCACTATATAGATTAGCAAGAGCACTAGGTGGCAGCACTATTTCCTGTCATGTAAATTCCAGAAATGTGCACACTACCTATCTAGATATTTTTTCAACAAAGAATAACAGGAGACTGAAGGCAAATTTGATAATAGAAGTAAATTTAAAATGGTTTTAAGAATTGTATTATATAATGATAGCTCATATAAAGCTGTGCACTACTATATATTACAGCTTTCTGTTGTGGCCTTGTTGTTCAACGCCTATACAAAGTCTGAAGCCCATAATGGTAATCCTAAATTAAACATTACATACCCAGTTTGCTTCTGAAAGAGAAATTTTGAAATACTGTAATAAAGTTTGCTTTTGAATAAATATATTTCTTGCCAGGTTTGAGAAGGTTTATCTCTGCCTGGCAATCCAACTATGGCAATAGCCTATATCTGTCATTGAACCATGTATACTTAAAGGGACACTGAACCCAAAATTTTCTTTCGTGATTCAGATGCAACTTTCTAATTTAAAGAGACAGTCAAGTATAAATTAAACTTTCATTATTCAGATAGGACTTTTAATTTTAATTGACTTTCCAATTTACTTTTATCATCAAATTTGCTTTTTTCTCTTGGTATTCTTAGTTTAAACTAAACATAGGTAGGCTCATATGCTAATTTCTAAGCCTTTGAGGGCTGCCTCTTATCACATGCTTTTTAAATCTCTTTTCAACACAAAGAGACAGAAAGTACACGTGGGCCATATAGATAACACTGTGTACAGGCACAGGGAGTTATTTAAGATTTAGCACAAAACAATGCTAAATGCAAGACAACAGATAATAAACAGTCACAGTCATGTGATCAGGGGGCTGGAAGAAGGTTCTTAGATACAAGGTAATCACAGAGGTAAAAAGTATAATAATATAACTGTGTTGGTTATGCAAAACTGGGGAACGGGTAATAAAAGGGATTATCTATCTTTTAAAACAATAACAATTCTATGGTTGACTGTCCCTTTAATCCAATTATCAAATTTTCTTCATTCTCTTGGTATGTTTATTTGAAAATCAAGAATGTAAGTTTAGATGCCGGGCCATTTTATATTCATCCACCAATAAACAAGTGCTATCCAGTGTTTTAAACCAAAAATTGGCTGGCTCCTTAGCTTAGCTTTAAAATAAAGATAGCAAGAAAACAAAGAAATTGATAATAGGAGTAAATTAGAAAGTTGCTTAAAATTGCATGCTCTATCTGAATCACAAAAAAAAAAAAATTGGGTTAAGTGTCCCTTTAAGCATTAGTTATGCAAATGCACACGCCCCATCCAAAAAAACCTTTCATGATTTAAATAGGGAATGTAATTTTAAACAACTTCCCAATTTACTTTCATCACCAATTTTGCTTTGTTCTCTTGGTATTCTTAGTTGAAAGCTAAACCTAGGCGGTTCATATGCTAATTTCTTACTTTGAAGACTGCCTCTAATCTGAATGCATTTTGACCACTTGAGGGCATTCGTTCATGTGTTTCATATAGATAACATTGAGCTCATGCACGTGAAGTGACCTAGGAGTAAGCATTGATTGGCTAAAATGCAAGTCTGTCGAAAGAACTGAAAAAGGGGCAGTCAGCAGAAGCTTAGATACAAGGTAATTACAGAGGTAAAACGTGTATTATTAGAACTGTGTTGCTTATGCAAAACTGGAGAATGGGTAATAAAAGGGATTATCTTTCTTTTTAAACAACAAAAATTCTGGTGTTGACTCTCCCTTTAAAGAGACATTAATAAAATGTTTTTCTGCATGTAAAAGTAGTGCATTTTAAAATATATTAAAGATTTTAATAATTTCTTGCTCGGAGTAAAACTACTCTCTTTTCGTGCTTGTGGAAGACAGTGTGAGTATTTGCCTCATGAGTGCACATTCTGTATTCCTATTCTAGGGCTCAGACTAGCAAGCGTATGTTTTGGTAATAGTTTTATAATCTTCAGTTGCTGCCCATTGACATGGATTTTTTTTTTTTTTATGTCTAATGAAAAAAGTTTAGCAATCAGTTTTCTGCTCATTCACGTGCATGATGACGCATTTCATTTTACCTGAAGGAGTGTATTAAATTGTTTAAAGAAGGCTCCTTAAACGTGATTCTGTCATTTTAAGTATCTAGTTTGCTGTTTCTAGAAAAACCTCTGTAAACAAGGTTTAGAAGAAATTGAGCTTGGTTGATCAGAGAGGTTCATTTTCCATTGACCTCTCTAAGGGCTACATTTATCAAAGCCCTTCTCCTATAATTACGGTCAAAATAACGCATACGAACTGATCGTCATATTAATTACAGCACTCTGTGCCTATAATTGCGCAAATCAGAAGGAAAATTCTTCGCACTCTGCGAGTGCAACAATATACATTAGTAATAGGCGTAGTTTAACAGCCCGATCTACAAATACACCCAGTTTCTTATTTACCATTGCTTTGGGCCGATAGGGAACTGAAATTTCGGCTTCAATTGCGTGTTGTATATTTCGCCATACAGACTGAGGCGAACACCATTATAATACATGCTTTTACATCTTGTGATGCAGTACTTCTTCATTTAACTAGTTTTTCAAAAGTTCAGCGCAACGAAGAGACTGTTATTGCCAAAAATTGGCGCTTCCACAGGGGAATATGGTACCAACAGAGATATATATATATATAATATTATATAATTTTTTGTGATCTTAAATTATCAACATATGGCAAAAACATCACAGAAACATTATATAATATAAATATAAGCTAAATAGTTACCTAAAAAACACTTTTTTAATAATCAAAACATGGCAGCATAAATATTTATAGGGATATACTGTGACAAATAGGGAGTAAATGTGGTTTCCAACAGTCGAAATGTATCATTATTACGCCCCAGCTCGCCTGCGCAAAGTTACGTCTATTTTTTTTTTTTTTTTATGAAGTCAGGCGCACATGTGCGCTTCTCCTGAGGCGAGCTGGGGCGCAGTTACAGGCGAAGCACATACAGAGTTTACTTAGCCTTTCATAAATCTAGCCCTAAGTATTGGTCTCACTGTGTATACAGTGAGAGATATGGAGGATTTTTTTGGTAATTATAGAGACATAAGTTAATGAGGTCTACAGTTTGAATTAGAAAGCTATTTAAATAAACATAAATATAGCCGAAAGGAGCAACTACCTATACATTTTAAATGCAGCAGCTGATATAACCAGCCATTTAAAAAAAAAAAATAAATCACTCTACACCGTCCCTTTAAAAGGACACTTACGAATTAGGCAGTTCCTAAAATAAGAAAAAAAAATATTTGCAGTTTCTTCTTCAGAACCGTGCACATCTTAAAAGGGACAGTAAATACCAGAATTATTGTTGTTTAAAAAGGTAGATAATCCCTTTATTACCCATTCCCCAATTTTGCATAACCAACACAGTTATAATAATATACTTTTTACCTCTGTGATTACCTTGTATCTATGCCTCTGCAAACTGCCCCCTTATTTCAGTTCTTTTGACAGACTTGCATTTTTAGACAATCAGTGCTTGCTCTTAGGAGCTTCACGTGCCGGAGCTCAATGTTATCTATATGAAACACATGAACTAACACCCTCTAGGGGTGAAAAACTGTCAGTCTTCAAGGTCTAAGAAATTATCACATGAACCTCTTAGATTTAGCTTTCAACTAAGAATACCAAGAGAATAAAGCAAAATTGGTAATAAAAGTAAATTGGAAAGTTGTTTAAAATTACATTCCCTATTTAAATCATGAAATATTTTTTTTTTCTTTACTGTCCTTTTAAAGGGACAGTATACTGTAAAATAGTTTTTCCCTTAATGTGTTTACAATTGCTTTTTTTACCAACTGCAGAGTAAAAAAAAAAAAAATGTATGAAAATTAGCTTTTTAAGGCTTATTTGTGTATATTAAAGCTCTGATTTTGTGTTTTGAAGCCACAACCTAATAAAATGGGTTGAGCTTGTAGGTATAATCCGATCTCATTACTGTATCACATTGTGCAAATATACCTGCTTCTTTATCTTATATCTGTCCTTAAAACAATCACCAGTACTTTGAGAGAACAATGGAAAATCAACATTTTATTACCTTATCTCTGCTATATCGCACTGGGAGAGAAATTTCTTCTGCTGGCTGTGTTTACAAAGCTTATCTATAGCTGGTACGCGCGGCCACAAACTTTCAGAATAGGTGGGGATACCACATGCTAAATCAACAATTTCAAATGCCAATATAAGGGTAAAGGAGCTACTTGTAAACAATTTAATACACTACAGCAGGTAAAGTGGATCATTGGGAACAAATTAAAGGGGAGAAAATTTTTGAGTAAACTGTCCCTTTAAGATCTACAGTATAACATTGCTACAAACGTTGCAAATACAGCTTACATTCAGCGCATAAACACATGCACACTCCCAAGCCTAGCTCAGCATGCTCTCATGAAGAAGATCTAACAAAAGGATAGCAAGAGAAAGGAGATACAATTGATTGGAGAAGTAAACTGGAGGTCTAAATAGTGAAAGTTTTAAAGGGCCACAATAATGAAAATAAAAACAAGATCTATTAGGTTAGGACATGTCATTTTATCACTAGCAGCAACCTAAGACTATTTGTATAACCCGCACAAAGGGATTAAACACACAGTTAAAGGAACACTTGAGAGCTGCACGGCACAGCTGGTTCCAAGCAGAAACTGCTGTTCGCCCAATCATCAGCAGTCGCACAGCTGGGTTGGGCAACTAGCACTGCTGATTGAGCCAGAGGCAGTTTTGGCTTTGGACCAGCAGTTCTTGAAGGCTCCCAAATGGTGATTGAACTTTGTGTTTAACCCCCACAAAGCACTGCAGGGTTGCTAGTGATATAACTGCACGCTCTAATCCATTAGATAATGTAATTACCCCCCCCCCCCACTATATTGGCTCCTTTCATTTTAACTTACACATTCATTCCAATATCTTAGGTGAATTTGCTACTAATGCTCACTGGCTGATTAGGATGACTCCCACTATTTTATTTGGGTAGAGGAAAAAAAAAAACAAAAAAAAAAAAACAAAAAAAAAAAAAAACACCACAACAACCTCAAAAAGGGACATGAAACCCCCAAAAAAATCTGTCAAGATTCAGATAGAGAATGCAATTTTATGCAACTTTGCAATGTATTTCTATTATCTAATTTGCTTCATTTTTGTAGTATCCTTTGTTGAATAAGCAGAAATGCACTACTAGGAGCTAGTTAACATGGGTGAGCCAATAACATGAAGTATATATGTGCAACAACCAATCAGAACTTTTGGGCGTACCTAGGTATCCTTATCAACAACTGATACCAAAAGAACAAAACAAATTAGATAATAGAAGTAAATTAGAAAGTTATTTAAAATCACATGCTCTAAATCCGTGATTTGCAACCTTTTTTTGCCGTGGCACACTTTTTTACATTAAAAAATCCTGTGGCACACCACCATCCCAAAATTTTACAAAATCACACATTGTAGCCTAATACAAGATATATATATATATATATATATATATATATATACACACACACATACATACACTGTACTGTGCTGTCATGCCTCCTACAAACTATACATGACATATTGACATTCATTCACAAACACCCCCGCACTGTTGTCAGTCTGCCGCGGCACACCTGAGGATCTCTCATGGCACACTAGTGTGCCACGGCACACTGGTTAAAAAACACTGCTCTAAATCATGATAGAAAAAAATGGGTTTCACATCCCTTTAATGCTTGACTAGAAAATTATTACTTTGTTCAAGACAAAAATAAAATGTATATTTAATAAATTTTAAACAAAGCAAACAATTACTACAATGTCCCATAAAATGATACACATTACTACTCTGTAATGCTGTCTGTACAGTAAACACCTTCCAACATTTTTCTGCAGTCTTCCAACACAGTAACTTACCAGCAGAGTCTGAACTATATTAGATCATTTTAACACCATGCTTGTTGCAACTGTTTTTCAATGCAGACATAAGTCTGAAGATTACAGGGCTTGTCACTGTTATTGTGTTAAAGGGGCAGTCTAGTCAAAATTAAACTTTCATGATTCAGATAGGGCATGCCATTTTAAACTTTCTATCTTACTTTTATCGACAGATTTGCTTTGTTCCCTTGGTATTCTTTGTTGAAAGCTAAACCTAGGTAGGCTCATATGCTAATTTCTAAGCCCTTGAAGGCTGCCTCTTATCTGAATGCCTTTGACAATTGTTATACAACTAGAGGGCATTAGTTCATGTGTGCCAGATAGATAACATTGTGCTCCTAGTTACCTAGGAGTCAGCACTGATTGGCTAAAATGCAAGTCTGTCAAAAGAACTGAAATAAAGGGGCCGTCTGCAGAGGCTTAGATACAAGGTAATCAGAGATAAAACATATTTTAAAACAACCGTTTTGGTTATGCAAAACTGGGGAATGGGTAATAAAGGGATTATCTATCTTTTTAAACAACAATTCAGGAGTACACTGTCCCTTTAACAAAATTTCCATCCATTAGCTCTAGCTGAAAAGATAAAATAAGGTATTTGTCTCTTCAACAAAGCACAACAAGAAAATTAAGCATTTTTATAATAGAAGCAAACTGGAAAAACTTTTTAAAAATTATATTCTCTATCTGAATCATTTAAGAAAAATGTTGGGTTCCATGTCTCTTTAAAATTACAAACTCAAAAGTGTTTACTGCCCCTTTAAATGAAAGGTTTTAGATGGTACTAAACATTTTAAGAACACAACTGCTCAGTTCAGATTACAACTTATATAGCAAGGTCAATATGCAGAAATAGGCAGAGGTATTTAAAGCAGTTGATAAAATGATCAGGAAACTGTTTACAACTTTGTGAATCATGCACATAAAATGTATTGTTTGTTTTGTTTTTTCCATTTGAAGGACTATGCCCTACTACCTAGGAAATTCTAAAATGACAGAGCTGGAGCCCTGGAATGTTAAAAATATATAAGAACTTCTGACAAGTACAAAAAAAAAAAAAGAAAAAAAGTTCCACAACATTGTGAGATCAGTGCACTCCCCAGCAAGGGTTAACCGTACCAGTATCCTATCAAAAGAAACAGGAAGAGGAACACACCAAGTGTATGCATTAAATGATACTTCCTCCTGCTCTCCAGACACAATATGACTTTATGGAATGTTAACCAGTTTACTGCCAGAGCAGCCTACAATAAAACTCCCAACAATGGGTTTCAACTATTCCCCAGTAATGTGGTCACAATAATACAACTGATAAACTGTAAGCCATTTAATTCAGGTTTAGTTAGCTCCACTGTAAAAATATTACCATATGATTCTAATAATCACTTTAGATGACTCTAGATTAAAAACAGCAACTTCATACGTTAACAATGGTGTACTTTGTTACCTAATGAATATGATAAATTCATAAAATGTAGGATTGCTTAAAAACAAAATATATACCCTAAAAATGTTCACAAAATAAAAAGATTAAGTAATTGAATTGGCCTTAAAAGGGACACACAATAAAAAAAGAAGACACAGGTTATGTCACAACAAATTTTGTATTCAACTTATTTTTAAAACAGAAGAGACATGCTTTTTTCAGCAAGTCTGGAAAATAAAATGACACTTGTTAAAATAGTCTTGGTACATCACAATTTTAAGATTTCTGGCTAATAAGCAATGTTAAACCACTGCTGACCCTGTAAATTGAAAGTAAGATGAATAAATTGGATGCCTTGAAATGTGATTAACCCTTTTCAATTACAGGCACACAAATGGTTAATCAAATCCCTCTAAAATATGTGCAAGACATGGAAATTACATTTACAGGCTCAGAAATAGGTTCCAGGGACAATAGATCTCTTTGTCCATGCTTGTTCTGAGAGATTACCGAGAGGAAACTGTTAAGTAGTTAGCAGAATAGAAGATAATGGGATTTTGTGGAGATTTTTTTTTTTTTTTTTTTCACAGGTTGGCACCGGCTGGAACAGCTGAATTTTGAAGGCACTCTATGGATACAGGGTGCTGGGGCCCTGGCCCACATTTAAGTCAATTCTATTAAATAGCTAAGCATCCAAAATCAGTTATTGCCAGCACAAAAAAAATACATCTGTAACATTTTTCACAGCTGATAAGAAAAAATACTACCTATCTTCCCAAATTCCCATGTCATACAGCAGGTAAACAAAATAGATTTCCCCATACACACATCAGAGAGGGGCCAGATCTGGCACCCACGTTGTGTTGGCATCATTTACTTTGTTTCATTAGATGTGCAAATACTCATGAATGGATACTTTGTAACAATAATCCAACTTTTGCATAGAAATACCTAAATTCAATGTCAGCAGATGAACCACCACAATTCTGCCCTTTAAAATGTGCCTTTTAAAACCAAGCTCAGATTTGTTGCTTATGTGCTGCCTCATTTATTCTTCCAAATGTGCACAACAGTCAGGATATGTTGTTGCTGACAAACCTCCAATATTTCCTTCTTTCTTAAACTGAATACTTAAAAAATAAACGTTTGATTTATTTTCTCTGCAGTGCACAGGAAATATGCAACATTCATTAAAAACACATACTGAAAAGCAACTTTCTACAGAGGACATCTCAGGACAACACACCCTTTGGGACAGACACACTGTATGCAAAAGTTGTTTCCAGTCATGTTACAAGTCCAATAGTGCATTGTAAACAGGGAGTCGCTTTCAGAGAATGACACAGGAGGAGCAGCACTGATCATCTCCATTTGGCTGGGAAGCATAGTTCATCTGTCTGACAATCTCGGCAAACAGTTCATCCACTGATGCTTTATTTTTGGCTGAAGTTTCCATGAAGGGGCAGTTCCATTCATCAGCCAGGGCTTTTCCTTCTCCATAGGACACTTCCCTTTCGCCTTCCAAATCCACTTTATTTCCAACCAGGATCATTGGCACTTTTTCATACCTTTTCACTCTGATGATCTGATCCCTCATAGGCTTGATATCCTGGAAGCTCTGCTGATTCACCAAACTGTAAACCAGAATAAAGCCCTGTCCGTTTTTTATATACAAGTCTCGCATGGAAGCAAACTGTTCTGTGCCTGCTGTGTCCAGAATTTCCAGCACTGACGGTGAAGAGTCCACCTCGATCTCCTTTCTGTAGAAATCTTCGATAGTTGGATCATATTTCTCTATGAAGGATCCAGTGACAAATTGGACAGTCAGTGCGGATTTCCCCACCCCGCCTGATCCAAGCACAACTACTTTGTATTCTCTCATGGCTCCTTGCCTTCAGCTCTCCCAGGAGTCAGGGGAAATGCAGGAGGTGTTTAGAAAGGATTTAACTGCATCTGCTCCACATGCCTGAAGATCGCACAAAAACACAAATCCCAAAGAGCTTGGCTACAAGCAGGCTATTATTGTGCAGATTAGAATACGTATTAGACAAGCCCTGCAGCTCTTCTATGCTGCCCTCCGCTCCATTCCTTTCTAAGGCTGCCCACACTGTAGTTATCTTGAATTACACTTGCATTTTGTAACTACTCCTCTCTCATTGGTTATCACTGCTGTCAAATCTGATTGGCTGATGAAAGGCTATTGTTTATTGGTCGCACTGTTTAGCCTCAGAGAAAGTGTTTTCATTAGTCAAACATGAGTCATTTACTCTTCGTTGCTCATATGGAGCCTGGGATTGGTGTTTGCAGTTCCTTTTAAATGATTTTTATGATTTATTTAGTTATCTAGGATAGTTTGAATGAATCACTTTTTTTATTATTATTTAAAAGGACAATGCAGTCAACAATTAAAATACAATCGTTTAAAACAAACTAATGCATAAACAAAATGAGCCATTAACGTGTATTAACTATTTTGCAGTATTTAAAAATAAGTATACAGTTTTCATTTTTTTGCACTACTTATATCAGGTTCTCTACGCCTGTAATTTGTGCTCCCCATCCAGCTAGTTATACAGCAGCCAATATCACAATATAGAAGAATGTTCTCTGGTTATAAGGAAGTGTAGGAATAAGAGCAATAAATGAGTGTGAGCTGCTCCCCTGCCCCCTTAGCATTGCTGCACGGGTTTGTATAAGTAATACACAGGAGCTGCTGACATTTACACACACTGCTCCGAGAACTTAACCCTATAAAGTTTATAAATCTGTGTGCACTGTTTATGGGGTTAAGTTCCCAGATTAGTGAGGGTGTAAAGTGTAGGACATTTTTGCTTTATTAAGGTGATCTCTGTATAGGCAAATACATGTGAACTTTTATTTTAAAATCTAAGACATTTACTTCTCTAGCAAATGTTCCTCTGTCTACCTCTAGCACAATAATTCACATTTAAGCTCCTCCCCTTACCCTAACAGCCTTCACCCTTTTGTTCTCTTAAGATGAATTAGTAAAGTTGCTTCTCAGTTCTTTATAATGTATAATATATATATACGTTTTCCCCAGTTACTCAGCTTTTCAATAACATATAGTGCATCAAATGCTGTGCATGTAAAAGAAATTAAGCAAAATTAAACAGTAGGGGAGATAAGTGCAAAACTGATAATTAGAATCAGTTTTAACTTTTTAACTATGTAAAGTCTTTCTTTTAAAATTGCTTCAATTTATTTTTCTATGCACACTTTTTTCCTAAATGTCTTCAGCAGAAAAGGTTAGATAACGGAAGCTTAGCTTTCAACATGGCAGAACCCATAACATGCTACCCCCGACATCGCCGCCACCTACGTTACACTTATTAACCCATAATCTGCCGTCCCGACATCGCCGACACCTACATTACACTTATTAACCCCTAATCTGCCGACCTTAACATCGCCACCACCTACCTACATTTATTAACCCCGAATCGTCCGCCCCCAACTTCGCAGCCACTATACTAAAGTTATTAACCCCTAAACCTAACACTAACTCTAACACCCACTAACTTCAACATAAGTAAAATAAATCTAAATAAAAATTACAATTAATACCTAAATAATTCCTATTTACAACGAAATAAATATTTACCTGTAAAATAAACCCTAAGCTAGCTACAATATAACTAAGAGTTACATTGTATCTATCTTAGGTTTTCTTTTTATTTCACAGGCAAGTTTGTATTTATTTTAACTAGGTACACTAGTTGGTAAATAGTTATAAACTATTTACTAACTACCTAGCTAAAATAAATACAAATTTACCTGTAAAATAAACCTAACCTGTCTTACACTAACACTTAACCTTACACTACAATTAAATAAATTATATCAATTGAATACAATTAACTAAATTACAACAACAAAAAAACACTAAATTACACAAAATAAAAAAGAAATGATCAAATATTTAAACTAATTACACCTAATCTAATAGCCCTATCAAAATAAAAAAAGCCCCCCCAAAATAAAAAACCCTAGCCTAAACTAAACTGCCAATAGCCCTTAAAAGGCCTTTTACCTGTAAAAAAAATACAAACTATCCCCCAACAGTAAAACCCACCACCCACACAACCACCCCCCAAATAAAATCCTATCTAAAAAACCTAAGCTCCCCATTGCCCTGAAAAGGGCATTTGGATGGACATTGCCCTTAAAAGGGCATTTAGCTCTTTTTCAGCCCAAACCCTAAGCTAAAAATAAAACTCAATAAACCCTTAAAAAAAACTAACACTAACCCCCGAAGATCCACTTACAGTTTTTGAAGACCGGACATCCATCCTCAACCAAGCCGGGAGAAGTCTTCATCCAAGCAGCAAGATGTCCTCAGCAAAGCCGGGAGAAGTCTTCATCCAAAAGGCAAGAATTCATCCTCCAGACGGGCAGAAGTCTTCTTCCAGACGGCATCTTCCATCTTCATCCTTCCGACGCAGAGCGGCTCCATCTTCAACACATCCTGCACGGAGCACCCTCTTCATACAGTCCCAGCCGTACACTGAAGGTTCCTTAAAATGACGTCATCCAAGATGGCATCCCTTGAATTCCGATTGATTGATAGAATTCTATCAGCCAATCGGAATTAAAGGTGAAAAAATCCAATAGGATTGAGCTTGCATTCTATTGGCTGATTTGAACAGCCAATAGAATGTGAGCTCAATCCTATTGGCTGATTAGATCAGCTAATAGATTGAAGCTCAATCCTTTTGGCTGATTGCATCAGCCAATAGGATTTTTTCCCTTTTAAAGGAACAGTCAACCTAAAAATTACTGTTACTTATTTAGATTAGTTAATTAACAATCTTTACATCAAACTCTAGCCCAATTTTCTTCTAAATAAACTTTGGCAGAAAATACACTTACTAGATCTCATCTGAATGTTTTGAAATGGCCACCTGACTCCTCCTTCTCTGACGTCTCCCAAAAGCTTGATCTGCAGCACTAGTACAGGAACTTCTCGTCCCTGCGCGCTCCTTTCATTCAGTTCATTGTGAAACACATATGGCACCCCCCTTCACAGTATCTCCCCTCACTTTCAGAACGTTCTGTCTGCAGTCTGCACGAACTGGCCGATTAACACAGCTAGTGCTCTGTGATACTATTTATTTATGAGCTCTCAATGCGACAATTTGTAATTTCAACTCACGTCAAGGGGATTGTTCACCAAACTGCTTCTGTGAGAGCAAACCCCCTAAAGTGTAACTATATGCTTATGCTACACAGGGGTTACATTTCCTGGGGCCGTGTACAATGTGAGTTATATAGCACTTTCCCCTGGAAGCCAAAGTACAGCTGTGCTCACACGCAAACAGAACTACTGCTCAAACACTTTTAAATTTACTTATTGGATTTGTGCAAATTCTAGCATCTGTATATGTATCTGTATGATTTTGCCAGATAGCACACATAGATCATAAAGCTATACATTTAAATCTGTGCTTCCACTTGTTTTGATCATAATAACAACTTGACATAACGTTAGAATAATGCCTCCATGTAAGGGAAAACATTTCTCAGAGTGCACCACAGGACTTCAGACCGTGGCATTCCCCAGAGCATCAGCGAAGCGGAGATTAGATGTGAGGCGAGAGATGAATTTGATCCTCTGCACTATAAGACGCCCATGTCTGCCCGGATTCTATTGCCGACCAGAATGAGCCCCGGCACTTCCCTAGCCCCAGAGCCCTCCACCGCCGTCAAGGATTGTCTCTCTTCCAGGGTTAGGCTAACAATGATCATAGGGGTTAGAGACTGGTTTGTTGTTCTGAAAGCCGTTTATCAGCACAAGGAATATTCTGACAACATTGACGTCTGCACCCCTGAAACAGCAGCAGATAGGCGCTTAAAAAAACATAACGCTCTTGGTGCTATACAACTCACATTGTACACGGCCCCAGGAAATGTAAATCATAGCAAATGTTTTCCCTTTCACTTACATCATAACAACATAACATAACGTTAGAATAATGCCTCCATGTAAGTGAAAGGGAAAACATTTGCTATGATTTACATTTCCTGGGGCCATGTACAATGTGAGTTGTATAGCACCAAGAGCGTTATGTTTTTTTAAGCGCCTATCTGCTGCTGTTTCAGGGGTGCAGACGTCAATGTTGTCAGAATATTCCTTGTGCTGATAAACGGCTTTCAGAACAACAAACCAGTCTCTAACCCCTATGATCATTGTTAGCCTAACCCTGGAAGAGAGACAATCCTTGACGGCGGTGGAGGGCTCTGGGGCTAGGGAAGTGCCGGGGCTCATTCTGGTCGGCAATAGAATCCGGGCAGACATGGGCGTCTTATAGTGCAGAGGATCAAATTCATCTCTCGCCTCACATCTAATCTCCGCTTCGCTGATGCTCTGGGGAACGCCACGGTCTGAAGTCCTGTGGTGCACTCTGAGAAATGTTTTCCCTTACATGGAGGCATTATTCTAACGTTATGTCAAGTTGTTATTATGATCAAAACAAGTGGAAGCACAGATTTAAATGTATAGCTTTATGATCTATGTGTGCTATCTGGCAAAATCATACAGATACATATACAGATGCTAGAATTTGCACAAATCCAATAAGTAAATTTAAAAGTGTTTAAGCAGTAGTTCTGTTTGCGTGTGAGCACAGCTGTACTTTGGCTTCCAGGGGAAAGTGCTATATAACTCACATTGTACACGGCCCCCAGGAAATGTAACCCCTGTGTAGCATAAGCATATAGTTACACTTTAGGGGGTTTGCTCTCACAGAAGCAGTTTGGTGAACAATCCCCTTGACGTGAGTTGAAATTACAAATTGTTAGCATTGAGAGCTCATAAATAAATAGTATCACAGAGCACTAGCTGTGTTAATCGGCCAGTTCGTGCAGACTGCAGACAGAACGTTCTGAAAGTGAGGGGAGATACTGTGAGGGGGGGGGTGCCATATGTGTTTCACAATAAACTGAATGAAAGGAGCGCGCAGGGACGAGAAGTTCCTGTACTAGTGCTGCAGATCAAGCTTTTGGGAGACGTCAGAGAAGGAGGAGTCAGGTGGCCATTTCAAAACATTCAGATGGAGATCTAGTAAGTGTATTTTCTGCCAAAGTTTATTTAGAAGAAAATTGGGCTAGAGTTTGATGTAAATATTGTTAATTAACTAATCTAAATAAGTAACAGTAATTTTTGGGTTGACTGTCCCTTTAATTCCGATTGGCTGATAGAATTCTATCAGCCAATCGGAATTCAAGGGACGCCATCTTGGATGACGTCATTTAAAGGAACCGTCAGTGTACGGCTAGGACCAGATGTATTGAAGATGGAGCTGCTCCGCGTCGGGAGGATGAAGATAGAAGATGCCGTCTGGATGAAGACTTCTACCCGCATGGAGGACCACTTCTTGCCGCTTGGATGAAGACTTCTCCCGGCTTCGTTGAGGGACTTCTTGCCGCTTGGATGAAGACTTCTCCCGGCTTCATTTAGGATGGATGTCCGGTCCTCAAAAACTGTAAGTGGATCTTGGGGGTTAGTGTTAGGTTTTTTTAAGGGGTTTTTTGGGTGGGTTTTATTTTTAGCTTAGGGTTTGGGCTGAAAAAGAGCTAAATGCCCTTTTTAAGGGCAAAGCCCATCCAAATGCTCTTTTCAGGGCAATGGGGAGCTTAGGTTTTTTAGATAGGATTTTAATTGGGGGGTTTGGTTGTGTGGGTGGTGGGTTTTACTGTTGGGGGGTTGTTTGTATTATTTTTTTACAGGTAAAAGAGCTGATTTCTTTTGGGCAATGCCCTGTAAAAGACCCTTTTAAGGGCTATTGGCAGTTTAGTTTAGGCTAGGAGTTTTTTTATTTTGGGGGGGCTTTTTTATTTTGATAGGGCTATTAGATTAGGTGTAATTAGTTCAAATATTTGATAATTTCTTTTTATTCTGTGTAATTTAGTGTTCATTTTTTTTTGTAATTTAGTTAATTGTATTTAATTAATGTAATTTATTTAATTGTAGTGTAAGGTTAGGTGTTAGTGTAAGAAAGGTTAGGTTTTATTTTACAGGTAAATTTGTATTTATTTTAGCTAGGTAGTTAGTAAATAGTTTAATAACTATTTACTAACTAGTCTACCTAGTTAAAATAAATACAAACTTGCCTGTGAAATAAAAAATAAAATCATGGGCCCTAGATTTGGAGTTTGGCGGTAGCCGTTGAAAACCAGCGTTAGAGGCTCCTAACGCTGGTTTTAGGCTACTGCGGTATATGGAGTCAGTCAGGAAAGGGTCTAACGCTCACTTTTCAGCCGCGACTTTTCCATACCGCAGATCCCCTTACGTCAATTGCGTATCCTATCTTTTCAATGGGATCTTCCTAACTCCGGTATTTAGAGTTGTGTCTGAAGTGAGCGTTAACTCCAGCCGCAGAAAAAAGTCAGTAGTTAAGAGCTTTCTGGGCTAACGCCGGTTCATAAAGCTCTTAACTACTGTGCTCTAAAGTACACTAACACCCATAAACTACCTATGTACCCCTAAACCGAGGTCCCCCCCCACATCGCCGCCACTCAATTAAATATTTTTAACCCATAATCTGCCGACCGCCACCTACGTTATACTTATGTACCCCTAAATTATATTTATTAACCCCTAACCTGCCCCCCACAACGTCGCCACCAGCTACCTACAATAATTTAACCCCTAATCTGCCGACCGCAAAGAGCCGCCACCTACATTATAGCTATGTACCCCTAATCTGCTGCCCCTAACACCGCCGACCCCTATATTATATTTATTAACCCCTAATCTGCCCCCCTCAACATCGCCTCCACCTGCCTACACTTATTAACCCCTAATCTGCCGAGCGGATCTCACCGCTACTATAATAAAGTTATTAACCCCTAATCCGCCTCACTACCGCCTCAATAACCCTATAATAAATAGTATTAACCCCTAATCTGCCCTCCCTAACATCGCCGACACCTAACTTCAATTATTAACCCCTAATCTGCCGAGGGGTTAATAAATATAATATAGGGGTCGGCGGGTGTTAGGGGCAGCAGATTAGGGGTACATAGCTATAATGTAGGTGGCGGCTCTTTGCGGTCGGCAGATCAGGGGTTAATTATTGTAGGTAGCTGGCGGCGACGTTGTGGGGGGCAGGTTAGGGGTTACCGAATCTCGCCGCTATTCTAATAAATGTATTAACCCCTAAAGCTAAGTCTAACCCTAACACTAACACCCCCCTAAGTTAAATATAATTTAAATTAACGAAATAAATTAACTCTTATTAAATAAATTATTCCTATTTAAAACTAAATACTTACCTGTAAAATAAACCCTAATATAGCTACAATATAAATTATAATTATATTATAGCTATTTTAGGATCTATATTTATTTTACAGGTAACTTTGTATTTATTTTAACCAGGTACAATAGCTATTAAATAGTAAAGAACTATTTAATAGCTACCTAGTTAAAATAATTACAAAATTACCTGTAAAAATAAATTCTAACCTAAGTTACAATTAAACCTAACACTACACTATCAATAAATTAATTAAATAAAATACCTACAATTACCTACAATTAAACCTAACACTACACTATCAATAAATTAATTAAATACAATATCTACAAATAAATACAATGAAATAAACTAACTAAAGTACAAAAAATAAAAAAATATTTACAAACATAAGAAAAATATTACTACAATTTTAAACTAATTACACCTACTCTAAGCCCCCTAATAAAATAACAAAGCCCCCCAAAATAAAAAATGCCCTACCCTATTCTAAATTACAAAAGTTCAAAGCTCTTTTACCTTACCAGCCCTGAACAGGGCCCTTTGCGGGGCATGCCCCAAGAAATTCAGCTCTTTTTCCTGTAAAAAAACACATACAATACCCCCCCCCAACATTACAACCCACCACCCACATACCCCTAATCTAACCCAAACCCCCCTTAAATAAACCTAACACTAAGCCCCTGAAGAATCATCCTACCTTGTCTTCAACTCACCGGGTATCACCGATCGGTCCTGGCTCCAAAATCTTCATCCAACCCAAGCGGGGGCTGACGATCCATCATCCGGTGGCTGAAGAGGTCCAGAAGAGGCTCCAAAGTCTTCATCCTATCCGGGAAGAAGAGTAGATCCGGACCGGCAACCATCTTCTTCCAAGCAGCATCTTCTATCTTCATCCGATGAGGACCGGCTCCATCTTGAAGACCTCCACCCGCGGACCCATCTTCTTCCGACGACGACTTCCCGACGAATGACGGTTCCTTTAAGGGACGTCATCCAAGATGGCGTCCCTCGAATTCCGATTGGCTTATAGGATTCTATCAGCCAATCGGAATTAAGGTAGGAAAATTCTGATTGGCTGATGGAATCAGCCAATCAGAAACAAGTTCAATCCGATTGGCTGATCCGATCAGCCAATCAGATTGAGCTTGCATTCTATTGGCTGATCGGAACAGCCAATAGAATGCAAGCTCAATCTGATTGGCTGATTGAATCAGCCAATCAGATTGAACTTGATTCTGATTGGCTGATTCCATCAGCCAATCAGAATTTTCCTACCTTAATTCCGATTGGCTGATAGAATCCTATAAGCCAATCGGAATTTGAGGGACGCCATCTTGGATGACGTCCCTTAAAGGAACGTCATTCGTCGGGAAGTCGTCGTCGGAAGAAGATGGGTCCGCGGTGGAGGTCTTCAAGATGGAGCCGGTCCTCATTGGATGAAGATAGAAGATGCCGCTTGGAAGAAGATGGTTGCCGGTCCGGATCTACTCTTCTTCCCGGATAGGATGAAGACTTTGGAGCCTCTTCTGGACTTCTTCAGCCGTCGGATGATGAATGTCTAGCCCCCGCTTGGGCTTAGATGAAGATATCGGAGCCAGGACGGATCGGTGTGATACCCGGTGAGGTGAAGACAAGGTAGGAAGATCTTCAGGGGCTTAGTGTTAGGTTTATTTAAGGGGGGTGTGGGTTAGATTAGGGGTAGGTGGGTGGTGGGTTGTAATGTTGGGGGGAGGGTATTGTATGTGTTTTTTTTACAGGAAAAAGAGCTGAATTTCTTGGGGCATGCCCCGCAAAGGGCCCTGTTCAGGGCTGGTAAGGTAACAGAGCTTTGAACTTTTGTAATTTAGAATAGGGTAGGGCATTTTTTATTTTGGGGGGCTTTGTTATTTTATTAGGGGGGCTTAGAATAGGTGTAATTAGTTTAAAATTGTTGTAATATTTTTCTTATGTTTGTAAATATTTTTTTATTTTTTGTAACTTAGTTCTTTTTTATTTTTTGTACTTTAGTTAGTTTATTTCATTGTAGTTATTTGTAGGTATTGTATTTAATTTATTTATTGATAGTGTAGTGTTAGGTTTAATTGTAACTTAGGTTAGGATTTATTTTACAGGTAATTTTGTAATTATTTTAACTATTTTAGCTATTAAATAGTTCTTAACTATTTAATAGCTATTGTACCTGGTTAAAATAAATACAAAGTTACCTGTAAAATAAATATTAATCCTAAAATAGCTATAATATAATTATAATTTATATTGTAGCTATATTCTGATTTATTTTACAGGTAAGTATTTAGCTTAAAATAGGAATAATTTATTTAATAAGAGTTAATTAATTTTGTTAGATTTAAATTATATTTAACTTAGGGGGGTGTTAGTGTTAGGGTTAGACTTAGCTTTAGGGGTTAATCCATTTATTAGAATAGCGGTGAGCTCCAGTCGGCAGATTAGGGGTTAATGTTTGAAGTTAGGTGTCGGCGATGTTAGGGAGGGCAGATTAGGGGTTAATACTATTTATTATAGGGTTAGTGAGGCGGATTAGGGGTTAATAACTTTATTATAATAGCGGTGCGGTCCGCTAAGCAGATTAGGGGTTAATAAGTTTAGGCAGGTGGAGGCGACATTTTGGGGGGCAGATTAGGGGTTAATAACTATAATATAGGGGGTCGGCGATGTTAGGGCAGCAGATTAGGGGTACATAGGGATAATGTAAGTAGCGGCGGTTTACGGAGCGGCAGATTAGGGGTTAATAATAATATGCAGGGGTCAGCGATAGCGGGGGGCGGCAGATTAGGGGTTAATAAGTGTAAGGTTAGGGGTGTTTAGACTCGGGGTACATGTTAGGATGTTAGGTGCAGACGTAGGAAGTGTTTCCCCATAGCAAACAATGGGGCTGCGTTAGGAGCTGAACTCGGCTTTTTTGCAGGTGTTAGTTTTTTTTTTTAGCTCAAACAGCCCCATTGTTTTCTATGGGGGAATCGTGCACGAGCATGTTTTTGAAGCTGGCCGCGTCCGTAAGCAACTCTGGTATCGAGAGTTGCAGTGGCGTTAAATATGCCTGTACGCTCCCTTTTTGGAGCCTAACGCAGCCATTCTGTGGACTCTCAATACCAGAGTTATTTTAAAGGTGCGGCCCAGAAAAAAGCCAGAGTTAGCTACGCGGGTCGTTACCGGCAAAACTCTAAATCTAGCCGTAAGATAGATACAATGTAACTATTAGTTATATTGTAGCTAGCTTAGGGTTTATTTTATAGGTATGTATTTAGTTTTAAATAGGAATTAGTTAGGTAATAATAGTAAGTTTTATTTAGATCTATTTTAATTATATTAAAGTTAGTGGATGTTAGGGTCACACTTAGGGTTAGGTTTAGGGGTTTATAACTTTAGTATAGTTGCAGCAATTTTGGGGGCAGCAGATTAGGGGTTAATAACAGTAATGTAGGTTGCGGCGATGTTAGGGACAGTAGATTAAGGGTTAATAATATTTAACTAGTGTTTGCGATGCAGGAGTATGGCAGTTTAGGGGTTAATATGTTTATTCTAGTGGCGGGCGATGTCGGGGAGCGGCAGATTATTGGTTAATTATTTAATTTTAGTGTTTGCGATAGGGAGGGCTTCAGTTTAGAGGTTAATATGTAGTTTATGGGTGTTAGTGTACTTTTTAGCACTTTAGTTATGAGTTTTATGTAACGGATTTGTAACATAAAAGCCATAACTACTGACTTTCAGTTTACGGTATGAATCTTGTAGTTATGGGCTGTGCCACTCACTTTTTGGCTGGACAGGCAAACTCGTAATACCGGCGCTGTGGAAGTCCCATTTAAAAAGGACTTTTTGAAAGCTGCGGTAGTTACGTTGCTTTACGGCCAAAAAAGTGTGCAGTACAGATATACCTGCAAAACTCATAATAGCAGCGGTAGTGAAAAAGAGCCATAATGCTGCTTTTTCACTCATAATGCAAAACTCATAATCTAGCCACTGGTTTCTAGCTGCTGATTGGTAGCTGCTGATTGGTAGCTGTATATATATATTCCGATTGTCATTGGCTCACCCATGTGTTCAGTTAGAAACCAGTAGTGCATTTTTTGCTCCTTCAACAAATGATACCAAGAGAATGAAGCAAATTTGCTAATAGAGGTAAGCTAGAAAGTTATTTAAAATCATTTGTTCTACCTAAATCATAAAAGAAAAATGTTGGGTTTCATGTCCCTTTCCCTCTCAGTGCTAAGTAGGATTTTATTTTTTTCAATATTTTACTATTTAAAAAAAAAATTGACCCCCCCCCCCCAGATCCCCAAGACTTATACTGTTGGAAAGGTTAGACGATTACCTTTCCAACGGTGGGTCTTTGGGTTCTGTAGCTGCTTAGATGCCTTAGATACAGGCTTCTAAGCAGCATGCCCCCTTTCCCTATACTTTGTATTGTAAATTTTAAATAAAGTTGCGTGGTGACATCATCACGTATTTGCACGTGACGTCACTGCACGTAACTGGAAGCCCCAGTGATGCCTGTGACTATACAGGCCCGATTGCCGGGGGTGGGAGTCGGTGGGAGCCCCCAGAATGCTCGAAATGTGGTTGAGTGCTAGTGATGGCTCTGAGCCGTCGTTAGCACTCAAGGGGTTAAGGGTAGATTTATTAAGCTGCATATGCATTCTTTTCTGGCTATAAGGAGCAGGTTCACACAAACAAGCTTGCTGCTACATATTTAAAGAGACAGTCTAGTCATAATTAAACTTTCATGATTCAGCTAGGGCATGTAATTTTAAAAAACTTTCCAATTTACTTTTATCATCAAATTATCTTTATACTCTTGGTATTCTTATTTGAAAGCTAAACCTAGGTAGGCTCATATGCTAATTTCTAAGTTCTTGAAGGCTGCCTATGATCTGAATGCATTTGACAGTTTTTCACAGCTAGATGGCATTTGTTCATGTGTGCCATATAGATAAAATTGTGCTATTTATGAGTCAGCACTGATTGGCTAAAATGCAAGCCTGTCAAATGAACTGAAATAAAGGGACAGTCTGCAGAGGATTTGATACAAGGTAATCACAGAGGTAAGAAGTATATTATTATAACTCTGTTGGTTATGCAAAACTGGGAAAAGAGTAATAAAGGGATTATCTTTCTTTTTAAACAATAACCATTCTAGAGTAGACTGTCCCTTTAAGTAGCAGAAACTGCTTTTTTTCACCTCTATGCCACCTCATAAGTGGCAAGATCATTAACCACCATACTCACTCATTCAGGGTGAATGACATTCCCTTCTCCAATACAATTGGTTGTGCCAGAGCATGGGGCAGCAGTGCCCAAAAATCCTCTGGTTCTAGCAAAGAAAAAGTAATCTGTGCTGCAGAAAATAATACTAAAAACAAAAGAGTATAATAAAGGGATCCCTATCCCTTTAAACAAGACAATCTGCACAAAATACTCCCCAAAGAGATGAAATACCTTTGTGCTGCAATATATACAGCCAAATTAGTATCTGATGGTCAGGAACGCTAAAAAAAAACAAAAATATTTAATATACGAGTAAATGCAATCAATAAAATGTCTCCACCATCCCAGTGCAGCCTGATACTGAGAGTATCAGGCTGCACTGGGAAGGTGCATGTGGAGACCTGTAAAGGACCTGTCTGCATGGAAGTTAAAGATAATAATTGTCTTGAAGAAAGGCCACACATGGGTCAAAACATAGACATTTTATTAATGTGAAACAAATTTGGAAATAAAATTGCATTGTTTTTGCTTCATAATAAGTCCTGTGAGTGCCCTCCAACATCAACACACACACACACACATATATATATATATATATATATATATATATATATATATATATATATATATATATATATATATATATATATATATATATATATATCAGCAAAATTGAAAAAAGCACTCACTGGTCTTCAGATAAAAAATCCAAATAAATTTTTTAGTGACGTTTCACGACAAATAGCGTCCCTTCCTCTGACCAACAGAAACTGCAAACAAACAAACTAATAAAGGCCTGTTAAACCCTCCCCTAAAGAGGCCACCAATGAATGGAGGCCGTGTGCAAACCTATCAGGACTGTACCAATAGACAGAAAATGTGATATAAAAGCAAACATATAAAGTGTCAAATATCTCAATCGTGTATCAAGTGTATATCATATATGAATAAATGATTGAGCAAACAAAGTGTACAGAAACTACATATGTGTCCCTCATTCATAGTCCTTAAAACCATCCCTGGCAAAGTGGGAGCCCACATATGGAACATTCCAAATCCGAAAATCACACGCCCCCATGGGAGTTAACCATCCAAATCTAAACAGGTACTTGACCTGTGCGATCAAAATCCTAGATCATCCACCAAAAGAAAGTGCAAACAAACAAAACAAATAAACCCCTGGTCACCAGCATAAACGCATCTCCATCAAAGAAAAAACCCATGTCCACACCAGCACAATAAGACATTTCTACCTGTCAGAGCCGATCGCAGTGAAACTCAGCCACTCCCACCGTAGTCCCATTGGTTGGGGACCGCAAATAAACAAACCGCTGATAGGCTCACCACAGCGATGGGTGTGTGCCAGTAAAACAACAATATCCCTCGCACACACAGATAATCTCATCACATTGTTAAAACGCATCAGACCCAAAGTCATCAACAATATTAGTCAGCGTTGTATATTATACAGCGTTGTATATTATCTCACAAGTTATTTGCGGGCGCCACAGACATACATATTACTATCACCTTAGTATAGATAGATCATAAAAATGCCAAGTTCATTATGTCATCAATTCCCATTATGAAAACAAAAATAAAGATAGAATAACCGCTATTTACATATTGGTATCATAGGACATTTTTTATTTGTCAGAGCCAATAGTAGTAACACTCAACCACACCTACCGTTGTCTGATTGGTCACGGATCACAATTCTACAAACCACTGATAGGCTCATCACAGCGATGTGTAAGCAGTAGTAAACAAACAATACACATCTTACTCCCAAAACATTTCATCAAATTATTAACACACATCAGACCTCAGAATCACTACAGCGATGTGTGAGCAATATTACTCCCAGATTAATTCATCAAATGGTTAGAACGCATCAGACCTCAGAATCATCAAACCTATTATCAAAAATATAAACAGCACTGTTTATCATCTCACAAGCTGCTGCAGGCGCCACAGACCTACATATCACTATCACCGATAGTGTCATAAAATCATAAAATGCATAATTTATTGTGTCTACAATTCCCAGTGTAAAACAAAAACAAACCAAAATTAACCGCTATTTTGCGATCGCATAACATACACCAAACGGACCAGAGATAGTCTAGCAGGTCAATACATACAACTAAACAAATCCTGCACCAATCATCAGGGCCACAAGCGCCCACGGTGCTCTTCACTGACCAATCACAACACTTCCTTTCAACACCGCGTCTGCACTGAGCATAAAGGACATGATGGCCATCAAAACTAGATCAAACTTAACTCTCATCTCCAAATCCAGAGAATCAAAAGAATACTGTCTCTAATTACCGCACCGGTTCATACTAACCAAACTATATATAAAATAATCCAAATATAAAATAATCATAAATAATTTAAGGAATCATTTAAGACAGAAAAACACTATCCCATATTCAAAACATTAATAATAATAATAATAATAACTGTCCATGTGGATTATTCTATGTGGGCAAGACCATTGATGATGCCCGGACCCGGATGGCGAACCATCGGTCAGCCATTAGAGCGGCCCTGAAGAATAATAAAGCAGAACAACCAGTAGCACGACATTTTTTGGAAAATCAACATATTGTCACAGATCTACGTTTCCGTATAATCGATCACGTTCCAGTTCCAAACAGAGGGGGCAACAGAGCAAAGATTCTTCTTCAGAAAGAAGCGAGATGGATCCATGAACTTGGAACTCTAGCTCCTAGAGGACTGAATATGCAATCAGGCTGGCAGTCTTTCCTATGAGAAATATATGATGACCTAGGATTGGCCTAACATGAGAGTTCATGGTCCTTATCTTGATGAGAGTACTTGATACCATTCACTTTTTTATCTTCTCTTTCCTTTTCTTTTCCATTTGTTCTTCTCTGGATTGGTCTGCTTTTCTTTCTTTGTTCTTTTTATATCCTTCTTTCTTCTATCTCCCCCTTTTTTCCTCTTGCTTTGTTCTCTTTTCTTTCTTTCTTCTTCTTTTTTCTTTTTCTTTTTTCTTCTTTCTTTTTTTTTTCTTTTTTCTTTTTTCTTTCCACCCTTTTTTCTTTTTTCTTACTTCTTTTGGTTCTAGCACTTCTTATCTTTTATAATATTTCTCCCTTAGCTTCTTTTTTTCCAGCTTGTATTTCTAGCGTTGACCTTGTCTTGGATTCTTTGTCTACAGAATAGTTGTACTATCATTGGAATTTATATTATACTTGATTTATGTATAGGACCAACTGTTTTTAATATTGGCCCTACTTTGGGGTCATTTTATATGATTGTATATAGTTTGGTTAGTATGAACCGGTGTGGTAATTAGAGACAGTATTCTTTTGATCCTCTGGATGTGGAGATGAGAGTTAAGTTTGATCTAGTTTTGATGGACATCATGTCCTTTATGCTCAGTGCAGACGCGGTGTTGAAAGGAAGTGTTGTGATTGGTCAGTGAAGAGCACTGTGGGCACTTGTGGCCCTGATAATTGGTGCGGGATTTGTTTAGTTGTATGTATTGACCTGCTAGACTATCTCTGGTCCATTTGGTGTATGTTATGCAATCGCAAAATAGCGGTTAATTTTGGTTTTCAGCTTTTGTTTTTGTTTTACACTGGGAATTGTAGACACAATAAATTATGCATTTTATGATTTCATGACACTATCGGTGATATGTAGGTTTGTGGCGCCTGCAGCAGCTTGTGAGATTGTGGTCGTCACTGGTGGTCGTCTTTCAGCCTTTCTTACCTTGGCCATGTCTCTGAGTATTGCACGCCTTGTGCTTTTGGGCACTCCAGTGATGTTGCAGCTCTGAAATATGGCCAAACTGGTGGCAAGTGGCATCTTGGCAGCTGCACGCTTGACTTTTCTCAGTTCATGGGCAGTTATTTTGCGCCTTGGTTTTTCCACACGCTTCTTGCGACCCTGTTGACTATTTTGGATGAAACGCTTGATTGTTCGATGATCACGCTTCAGAAGCTTTGCAATTTTAAGAGTGCTGCATCCCTCTGCAAGATATCTCACTATTTTTGACTTTTCTGAGCCTGTCAAGTCCTTCTTTTGACCCATTTTGCCAAAGGAAAGAAAGTTGCCTAATAATTATGCACACCTGATATAGGGTGTTGATGTCATTAGACCACACCCCTTCTCATTACAGATGCACATCACCTAATATGCTTAATTGGTAGTAGGCTTTCGAGCCTATACAGCTTGGAGTAAGACAACATGCATAAAGAGGATGATGTGGTCAAAATACTCATTTGCCTAATAATTCTGCACTCCCTGTACATCAATTTTGATGTTGCACACAATTCTAATCTCCCTAACTATAATGTATTTATGATACAATATTAACTAGTTAAACTCCAATTTGAGTCATAACGTTACTAACTTTAGGTTTGAGCTATTAACCTTTGGATACTACTTAACCCTTGGGTATACTTTAAAGGGCATTGTCATCCCTGATTATCTGTAACGCACATTTTCACATATTTATCTGTGATTACGGTCTTTCTATACACTGATAACTTAGCAGTACCAACATCAAGTATATATAACCCCTTGAGAATTACATTGATATTATCATCTCATTCTCAGCCTCTACGAAGGTGATTCTTATATAGTGACCCTTGTATTGGTCCAACTAGCTTGTCATTCCTTCTTATTCAAATTACAGCTCCAATTACTGTTTGTGTTTTTAACTTTTTGTTGTTTTCCGCAAATTTTAGCACTGTGTGACCAATAAACGTTAAGTTTTAATTTTAGTTAGGTTTTTGTATATTTAGAGACTGGTGCTATTTCTGAACTCATTTATATGCCATAACCTGGGCAGGTTCACAAATAGGGTTCTAAGTGGGTCGTACTAGCCTAAAGTGCATGCAGGCTTAAAGCAGTATAAGCAAAGACATAGTATAACATTGCAGCTGCCGGCATAGATATTGTTAGGAAAGCATCCAGCAAAGTATTTTAGCTGATTAGTAGCAGCAAGTTCATGCAAGAGAAATGTATGACAGTTCCTCATAAAAAAGTTCTCCATGAATCATGAACCCTCCACAGTGCGGTATACAGGAAAAAGCACAGTCACACTGTATATAGAAAACTCACAGTCCCTCTGTAAAGCCTTAATAGAAGGAAGATGCCTGACTTATCTGCGTGCAAAAGTAGATCCAATCCTGCTCAGCTCAAAGACTTTCAATTTAGCTGATCACAGCACAGATATATTTACCACTCAACCGTGGCATCGGCTCAACTCCAGGCTTGGTTTCAGGGCATAGCGTTCACCTGCTGTGAATTTGAATAGCGCCTGCTTCAAAAATGCCGCCTAACATCCACGGCTTGTTACACAGACTGCTCAGATGAGATGGGCATGGTCACGTGGCACTAGCAACCAATGCCTATGCACGTTTCACCCCCTACATCTCTTGGTAGACAGGGCTTCCTCAGGGCTACTTAGTACATCCTATGTTGTGGTTAAATACACATTTCAGCTTTGAGCATGGGATGGGTGAGAATATTTACAATGTAACGTTATAGTGGTCACTCAAAAACAATATATAATATATACCAGTTTATGTAATTATCACTAAAGGCTTAGTTACAAAGCTGTTCACGATGTCGGCAAATACATGAAGGTAGAAATACAAGAAAAATTATTGAATATAACATTTTTAACTATATCTAAAAAGAAAAAGAGCAAATGGGATGGAAAAATTAAAATTATAAAAGAAAATGAGATGGAGAACATATGAAACACAATCTCATCCTTTAAAACTAAGCATGTCAAGTTTTTCGTTCATTCCATTAGGTGCCAATGTTCTAAGGGTATAAATCCACTTTTTTTCTTTTTGCAAGAGGCTTTTGTCTTGGTCTCTTCCTCTACCATGAAGAAGGCCCTTATCTATACCTGTAAATTTTAGGCAGGCAGGATCACTATCATGTGCAGCTTGCCACACTCCTTGTTTGTATTTTATTCTTTATATCGTCTCTGTGTTCTTTAATTCTATTCTTGAAAATTTGTTTGGTTTTACCAACATAAAAGTTGGGGCAAGAACATTTGAGAAGATAAACTACTCCTTCTGTATTACAATAACAAAAAATGTTTTAGCTGAAAAACTCTTTGACTATTTCCTGAAAAGGATTTTGTTTTCCTCATAAATGTACACGTAACACATTTTCCACATGGGAAATTGCCTATAGGAATATGGCACTTAAGCCAATTCTTCTTAGAGGGAGTAGGAACAAATTCACTTCTGAAAAGCTTATTTCGCAAATTTGGAGCTCTACTGGCTGTAAGATTAGGGTGTTCCTCTACCTCTTGTGCAATATTAATATCACAAGTTAGAATAGACCAATGTTTATTTAGAATCATCTGTATCCTTCTCCAATGGCAATTATAATTAGTGATTCCTCTTATGGTGTCTGGTGATATGGGTAACGTCTCCCTGCGGAGGCACAATTTGTCCCTATTCCTTCTCTTCTTGCCCCCACTCATTCTTGTGAATTCCCCTGTCCAGTGCACACCTCGTTTTTTTGAGGAATGACCATCTAGCTCAATTTCAGAACTGTCTGTGCCTGAGTCATAGGACCCCTGCACAGGGCGATATGAATAGACTTGTTTTTTTCTATAGTCCCCCTGGTCCTTTACAAGTTTGCAGCCCTTACGTAGTTTAATTTCAGATTGAAGTCTCACCCAACTGTTCTTGTATGTCACTGTTCAATTTAGCAAAACTTGTGTTACCTTCAAAATTATTAGCCACCTTAAGTGCTGCTTCTGCCTCTAATTTGGTCTTCTCTAATCTTTCTTTATTCCTTTTAATCCTTTTATTTATTAGGATGATGGAACATTCTGACAGACTGACGTTACACTAATCCATAATTTCAGATTCAAAAAGATTTGTGCCAGGGTCTTATTTTAATCTTAATCCTCCAGGGGTTATTTCCTTTTGGATATAGTTCTCAAGACAAGTTTCAGCTCAAAGTTTAAGATTTGTTTTACTAACAGTTTTTTGTAATTTTTAAAAGCTCCAAAAATATTTACAGTTTTTCCCTCCTTGTCCTTGTCCTCAATAGAATTATTCATTGAAAAAGTTGCAGAGAGTTCTGCTTCCCATGTTTTGTCTGACATTGTGAATGCCATGTTAAGATAATGCAACAGAAGGTTACTACAGGAACACATGTAGTCTTTACCTAAACCTCTAAGGAGACCTGTATGTGGGTATGAACCCAATATAAGAGGTATACAAATAGTAACTATAATCTAAATACAAAGAGAATATATAAATGTCAGATATGATATGTATAAATCGCTAATACAAATCTACGGTATAAAGACCCTTAAGCAAATAGAGGTACGGCTATGGGGGTGACATGTGCCCCCACATATGCTTGTCTCCATCTGGGGAGATGGACACGGTTTATCAGAATAACCTTTTTGATAGCCATGTTCATTTCTGGCTTAGATATGTGGACGATATCCTTCTCATTTGGGAAGGGAATCTCGATCTTCTACCTTCTTTTGTCCAAGAACTTAATCAAAATAAGACAAATATACATCTCACTCTTCAATTTAGCCAAAAAGAAATTTCCTTCCTTGTTAAAATATGCAAAGAAAAACGTGCTCTTCTAACTGAAAATTACAGGAAAGACACTGCTACCAACAGTCTCTTGATGGCATCAAGCCATCACCCTGTTTACATGATAAAAAGTATCCCTAAGGGATCGTTTTTGCCTTTACGTTTCAACTGTTCGTCAAAGGAAAAATATAACGAACATGCGAAAGCTATGCAAGAGAGATTTTTGAACAGAGGTTATTCAAAGAGAAGCGTAAAACGAGCGAGGATTGCGGCTAGAAGATAATATAGGGAAGCCCTACTCTTTAAGAAAAATAAACTTCACAATTTCCCATAAGAGTAATCACTAAATATAACTGCCATTGGAGCAGAATAAAGATGATTCTAAATAAACATTGGTCTATTCTAACTAGTAATATCAATATTGCCCAAGAGGTAGGGGAATACCATAATCTTACAGCCAGAAGAGCTCCAAATTTGCAAGATAAGCTTGTCAGAAGCCAATTTGTTCTTACTCCTTCTAAGAAAAATTGGCTTAAGAGCCTTATTCATATAGGCAATTTTCCATGTGAAAAATGTGTTACTTGTACCTTTATGAAGAAAACAAAATCCTTTTCAGGAAATAGTCAAACAGTTTTTCAGAAAAAAAAACATTTTTTTAATTGTAATATAGAAGGAGTAGTTTATCTTCTCTAATGTTCTTGCCCCAACTTTTATGTTGGTAAAACCAAACAAATTTTCAAGGATAGAATTAAAGAACACAATGGCAAGACATTTTCAAGCTGCACATGATAGTGATCCTGCCTGCCTAAAATGTATAGGTATAGATAAGGGCCTTCTTCATGCTGGAGAAGGAGACCAAGACAAAAGCCTCTTGCAAAAATGATGCAAGTATATATATACCCGTAGAACATTGGCACCTAATGGAATGAACGAAAAACTTAATATGATTAGTTTTATAGGATGAGATTGTGTTTCATATGTTCTCAATTTCATTTTCTTTTTGTCCTTGTTTTACATATATATTTTTTTTATTCTCTTTTGGGGGGTTTTAAGGAAATATATCATTTTAATTTTTCTATCCCATTTGTTCTTTTTCTTTTTAGATATAGTTAAAAATGTTATATTTAATAATTTTTCTTGTATTTCTACTCTCATGTATTCACCGACATTGTGAACAGCTTTGTAACTAACACCTAGATTTAGTGATGTCGCGAACTTAAAATTTTCCATTCGCGAAGGCCGGACTCAAACTTCCGCAACTGTTCGCGAACGGGTGAACCGCCATTGACTTCAATAGGCAGGCGAATTTTAAAACCCACAGGGACTCTTTCTGGCCACAATAGTGATGGAAAAGTTGTTTCAAGGGGACTAACACCTGGACTGTGGCATGCCGGAGGGGGATCCATGGCAAAACTCCCACGGAAAATTACATAGTTGATGCAGAGTCTGGTTTTAAGCCATAAAGGGCAGTAATCACATAACATTCCTAAATTGTTTGGAATAACGTGCTTTAAAACATCAGGTATGATGTTGTATCGATCAGGTAGTGTAAGGGTTACGCCCACTTCACAGTGACAGACCAAACTCCCCATTTAATGCACCGCAAACAACCGCAAACAGTCAATTTGCACAACCACGAGATATATTTGATAGATACATAGATACATAGATTAGATAGATAGATAGATCAATAGATGCAATATACATTTGATAGATACGATAGATAGATAGATTTGATAGATAAATAGATAGATTTGATAGATATATAATTTCCCAGACAGAGGATTACAAGACGTACGTTCTGGGACCCATGGTAAGGTTCCCAGAGGCAGTTGCGGCGCCAGGGGACGTGTATATGGCATGGATTTTAGGAACCGGGAGATGGAAAAGATGCTTGGTCGGTCCTCCTACTTTAAATTTGGGGCACTGCGCGTGCAATCTACTGTGCCACCAGATATGAGTGGTGTGTTAAGTAGTACTATTCTGATCAGTTTAATACCTGTTACTCAAACCTATCGGGGGCGGTGTATATGGCATAGATTTTAGGAACCGGGAGATGGAAAAAGATGCTTGGGCGGTCCTCCTACTTCAAATTTGGGGCACTGCGTGTGCAATCATTGCCGGACTTTTAGCCGACGGCCATTTGGCCGATGGACATTTGTCCGATGGACATTTGGCCGACACACAAGTGGCTGTCACAAAACAATCCGGCCACGAGATTTGATAGATAGATACATAGATTACATAGATCAATAGATGCAATATACATTTGATAGATACAATTGATAGTTAGATAGATTTGATAGATAAATAGATAGATTTGATAGATATATAATTTCCCAGACAGAGAATTACAAGACGTGCGGTCTGGGACCCATGGTAAGGTTCCCAAAGGCAGTTGCAGCGCCAGGGGATGCGTATATGGCATGGATTTTAGGAACCGGGAGATGGAAAAAGATGCTTGGTCGGTCCTCCTACTTCAAATTTGGGGCACTGCGCGTGCAATCGTGGCCGGACTTTTAGCCGACAGCCATTTGGCCGACGGACATTTGGCCGAAACACAAGTGGCTGTCACAAAACCGTCTGTCCACGAGATAGATAGATTTGATAGATAGATATATACATAGATTACATAGATCAATAGATGCAATATACATTTGATAGATACGATAGATAGTTAGATAGATTTGATAGATAGATAAATAGATAGATTTGATAGAGATATAATTTCCCAGACAGAGAATTACAAGACGTGTGGTCTGTGACCCATGGTAAGGTTACTTCCTTTTGCACAATCGAGTACAGGTTGGGGATTGCCTTTTGTGCAAAGAAATTTCGGCCGGGTACCTTCCTCTGCGGTGTCCCCTATCAGGGGATGTGTATATGGCATGGATTTTAGGAACCGGAAGATGGAAAAAGATGCTTGGTCGGTCCTCCTACTTCAAACTTGGGGCACTACGCGTGCAATCGTGGCCGGGCTTTTAGCCGACGGACATTTGTCTGACGGACATTTGGCCGAAACACAAGTGTCTGTCACAAAACCGTCCGGCCACGAGATAGATAGATTTGATAGATAGATAGATACATAGATTACATAGATCAATAGATGCAATATACAATTGATAGATACGATTGATAGATAGATTTGATAGATAAATAAATAGATTTGATAGATATATAATATCCCAGACAGAGAATTACAAGACGTGCAGCCTTTTATGCAAAGAAATTTTGGCCGGGTACCTTCCACTGCGGTGTCCCCTATCAGGGGATGTGTATATGGCATGGATTTTAGGAACCAGGAGATGGAAAAGGTGCTTGGTCGGTCCTCCTACTTCAAATTTGGGGCACTGCGCGTGCAATCTAATGGCCACCAGATAAGAGTGGTGTGTTAAGTAATACTATTCCTATCATTTTAATCCTGTTAAGTGTCTTTTTTTTGTTTTTGTTTTTGAAGCCACAGTTCAGCACCAGAGGCCAGAAAAATTTGGCATGTACACATGCCTGAAAAATTAGGTATTGTTGCAGCCGCTGCTGTAGCAGCGGCCAGAAAAATTGATGTTTGTTTCCCAGGCAGAAAGTGCCCTAAAACATTGCGGCTTGAACCCTAGTTGGTGGCGGATAAGTCACGCAAGTCATCCAGAATTTGAAGATAAAATACAGCAGCGTGTGGTCCATTTTTAGCCCAAGGCAGCTCATGTCATCAGCCCTTTTTTACTCGAATGTATCGCCCAATGTCAGTCCGGGATCCATCCCTCATTCATCTTAATAAAGGTGAGGTAATCTAGACTTTTTTGACCTAGGCGACTTCTCTTCACAGTGACAATACCTCCTGCTGCACTGGAGGTCCTTTCTGACAGGACACTTTAAGCGGGGCAGGCCAGAAGTTCTATTGCAAATTGGGAGAGCTCAGGCCACAAGTCAAGCCTGTACACCCAGTAATCAAGGGGTTCATCGCTCCTCATAGTGTCGAGATCTGCAGTTAAGGTGAGGTAGTCTGCTACCTGTCGGTCGAGTCGTTCTCTGAGGGTGGACCCCGAAGGGCTGTGGCGATGCATAGGAGTTAAAAAGCTCTGCATGTCCTCCATCAACAACACGTCTGTAAAGCATCCTGTCCTTGCCGGCGTGGTCGTGGGAGTCGGAGGATTACTTTCAGCTCTTCCCCTGTTTGATTCACGTTGTGCTGTGATATCACCCTTATACGCTGTGTAAAGCATACTTTTTAATTTATTTTGGAAATGCTGCATCCTTTCCGACTTGTTGTAATTCGGTAACATTTCGTAGCGTGGACACCCAGTACAGGTCGTTCTCCTTCAGCTTTTTTATACGAGGGTCCCTCAACAGGTACGAAAGCATGAAAGACCCTATTTGCACAAGGTTGGATGCCGAGCTACTCATGTCCCGTTCCTCATCCTCAGTGATGTCACTGAAGGTATCTTCTTCCCCCAGCCATGTAGAACACCACGGGTACCAGATAGGTGACAACGAGCACCCTGGGATGCCTGTTGTGGTTGGTCTTCCTCCTCCTCCTCAAAGCCACATTCCTCCTCTGACTCCTCTTCCTCACAATCCTCTTCCAGCATTGCCGCAGGTCCAGCAAGCGATGCTGATAAGGCTGTTTCTGGTGGTGATGGTGACCACAACTCTTCCTCTTCACGCTCATCTACGGCTTGATCCAGCACTCTTCACAGGGCACGCTCCAGGAAGAAAACAAATGGTATGATGTCGCTGATGGTGCCTTCGGTATGACTGACTAGGTTTGTCACCTCCTCAAAAGGACGCAAGAGCCTACAGGCATTGCGCATGAGCGTCCAGTAACTTGGCAAAAAAATTCCCAGCTCCGCAGAGGCTGTCCTGGCACCCCGGTCATACAAATACTCGTTAATGGCTTTTTCTTGTTGGAGCAGGTGGTCGAACATTAGGAGTGTTGAATTCCAACATGTCGGGCTGTCGCAAATCAAGCGCCTCACTGGCTTGTTGTTTCACCACTGGATATCAGAAATGTGCGCCATGGCCGTGTAGGAACGCCTGATATGGCACATGTGTCAACTTGCTCAATTTCAATGCCGCCACCAAATTACTTCCATTGTCAGAATCCACTTTGCCGATCTCCAGTTGGTACGGAGTGAGCCACTGATCCACCTGTGCGTTCAGGGCGGACAGGAGTGCTGGTCCGGCGTGACTCTCTGCTTTCAGGCAAGTCAACCCCAAGAAGGCGTGACACTGCCGTATCCGGGATGTGGAATAGTACCTGCAGAGCTGGGGGGGTGCCGTTGATGTGGAGCAGGACGCAGCAGCAGAAGAGGACTCAGCCGAGGAGGTTATTGAAGAGGATGGAGTAGGAGGAGTAGAGGAGGTGGCAGCAGGCCTGCCTGCAAGTCACGGCAGTGTCACCAACTCCTCCTCTGCAGAGCCACGCATTCCATGCTTGGCAGCCTTCAGCAGGTTTACCCAATGCGCAGTGTAGGTGATATACCTGCCCTGACCATGCTTTGCAGATCAGCTATCAGTGGTTATATGGACCCTTGCCCCAACACTGTGTGCCAGACATGCCATTACTTCCTTTCGCACAATTGAGTACAGGTTGGGGATTGCCTTTTGTGAAAAGAAATTTCAGCCGGGTACTTTCCACTGCGGTGTCCCAATAGCTACAATTTTTTTGAATGCCTCAGACTCCACCAGCCTGTATGGTAAAAGCTGGCGGGCTAAGAGTTCAGACAAGCCAGCTGTCAGATGCCGGGCAACGTGGTGACTTTGTGATATTGGCTTCTTACGCTCAAACATGTCCTTCACAGACACCTGACTGTGGGCAGGAACTGCTCCGGAAGAGAGACAGAGTGGCGGATGGTTGAGAGGGGGCAAGGAGGACAGCAGTGGTTGACGTGGCTGAAGATGCTGGACCAGGAGGAGGATGGCGGCTTTGAGTTTGTGTGCTGCTTCTACTCATGTGTTGATCCCATAGGCGTTTGTGATGTGCGATCATGTGCCTTCGCAAAGCAGTTGTACCTAGGTGGGTGTTGCACTTCCAACGACTCAGTTTCTTTTGGCATAGGTTGCAAATGGCCTCACTGTTGTCAGAGGCAGACACACAAAAAAATGCCACACTGCTGAGATCTGCGATGACAGCATTCTTGTGGTGGTAACAGCATGCGTTGATTGGCGTGCTGTCTGGCTGACCCTGGGTGCCGATGCATGCTGTCTGACTGTGCCACTAGCTCCTTGCGACGACCTCCCCCTGCTTCCAACTCGTCTCCTCCTCTCTGTCTCCCCATCTGAACTTTCCCCCTGTTCTTCTTCTCTTCTAGCGGGCACCCACGTGACATCCACGGGCGCATCGTCATCATCAACCGCTTCACTTGTATCTGACAAATCAACAAAGGAAACAGCAGCGGGTACAACATCATCATCATCACACCATACGTCCATGTCTGTAATGCTGCCTGACTGAGACATAACACTGTTATCTACATCCTCTGTCAATGATGGTTGCACATCACTCATTTCTTCCAACTGATGTGTAAAAAACTCCTCTGACACATCAAGTGAAGCGGCTGTGGTGCTAGTGTTGGTGGTGGCAGCAGGCGGGCGAGTGGTGGTAACTTGAGAGATGCCCGAAGATAAGCTGGAGGAGGATGGTGCGTCAAGGTTCGGAGCGGAAGCTATAGAAGATTGGGTGTCCTGTGTTAAAAAGTCAACTATGTCCTCCTCAGAACTTTTCAAGTTCATGGGACGTGGCCTCTGAACACTGGGCATTATTCTACGGCCAAAGGGAATCACAGCACCATGACCACGATGGCACCTGCGGGGTGGCCTGCCTCTGCCTGTCATTTTTTTTTAAATGTACACTTACACTAGTACACTAGTATTAAACAAGATATGAGTGGTGGCACTGGGCAAGTGGGCACAGTATACGCTGTGAGCCGGACACAAAAAAGCAGACTGATGTTTCACAGTCCAAAAAGTTTTTATTTTTTTAAATGTACACTTACACTACTATTAAACAAGATATGAGTGGTGCCACTGGGCAAGTGGGCACAGTATACGCTGTGAGCCTGGCACACAAGCTGGCAGGCAGGCAACTGCAATTAGATTACCCTAGCAGACTGATGTTTCACAGTCAAAAAAGTTTTTTTAATTATTTACACTACTGTTACACCAGATATGAGTGGTGGCACTGGGCATGTGGGCCTGGCACACACGCTAGCAGGCAGGCAACTGCAATTATATTACACTAGCAGACTGATGTTTCACAGTCAAAAAAGTTATTTTTTTTAAATTTACACTACTGTTACAACAGATATGAGTGATTGCACTAGTTGGCAAGTGGGTCTGACACACACGCTGGCAGGCAGGCAACTGCAATTAGATTACACTAGCAGACTGATGTTTCACAGTCAAAAAAGTTTTTTTTTTAATTTACACTACTGTTACAACAGATATGAGTGGTGACACTAGTTGGCAAGTGGGCCTGGCACACACGCTGGCAGGCAGGCAACTACAATTAGATTACACTAGCAGACTGATGTTTCACAGTCAAAAAAGTTTTTTTTTTAAAAAAAATTACACTACTGTTACAACAGATATGAGTGGTGGCACTTAGCAAGTGGGCCTGGCACACACGCTGGCAGGCAGGCAACTACAATTAGATTACACTAGCAGACTGATGTTTCACAGTCAAAAAAGTTTTTTTTACAAAATTTACACTACTGTTACAACAGATATGAGTGGTGGCACTAGTTGGCAAGTGGGCCTGGCACACACGCTGGCAGGCAGGACACTGCAATTAGATTACACTAGCAGACTGATGTTTCACAGTCCAAATTTTTTTTTTAAATTTACACTACTGTTACAACAGATATGAGTGGTGGCACTAGTTGGCAAGTGTGCCTGGCACACATGCTGGCAGGCGGGCAACTGCTATTAGATTACACTAGCAGACTGATGTTTCACAGTAAAAGAAAAAATTTAAAAAATGTTTTACACTACTGTTACAACAGAAATGAGTGGTGGCACTTAGCAAGTGGGCCTGGCACACACGCTGGCAGGCAACTGCAATTAGATTACACTAGCAGACTGATGTTTCACAGTCAAAAAGTTTAAAAAAAAAAAAATTTACACTACTGTTACAACAGATATGAGTGGTGGCACTTAGCAAGTGGGCCTGGCACACACGCTGGCAGGCAGGCAACTACAATTAGATTACACTAGCAGACTGATGTTTCACAGTCCAAATTTTTTTTTTTTAATTTACACTACTGTTACAACAGATATGAGTGGTGGCACTAGTTGGCAAGTGTGCCTGGCACACATGCTGGCAGGCGGGCAACTGCTATTAGATTACACTAGCAGACTGATGTTTCACAGTAAAAGAAAAAATTAAAAAAATGTTTTACACTACTGTTACAACAGATATGAGTGGTGGCACTTAGCAAGTGGGCCTGGCACACACGCTGGCAGGCAACTGCAATTAGATTACACTAGCAGACTGATGTTTCACAGTCAAAAAAGTTTTTTTTTAAAAAAAATTACACTACTGTTACAACAGATATGAGTGGTGGCACTAGTTGGCAAGTGTGCCTGGCACACTCTGGCAGGCGGGCAACTGCTATTAGATTACATTAGCAGACTGATGTTTCACAGTAAAAGAAAACATTTAAAAAAAAATTTACACTACTGTTACAACTGATATGAGTGGTGACACTAGTTGGCAAGTGGGCATGGCACACGCTGGCAGGCAGGCAACTGTAATTAGATTACACTAGCAGACTGATGTTTCACAGTCAAAAAAGTTTTTTTAAAAAATAATTACACTACTGTTACAACAGATATGAGTGGTGGCACTAGTTGGCAAGTGGGCCTGGCACACACGCTGGCAGGCAGTGAATTGCTATTAGATTACACTAGCAGACTGATGATTCAAAGTCAAAAAAGTTTTTTTTACAAAATTTACACAACTGTTACAACAGATGTGAGTGGTGACACTAGTTGGCAAGTGGGCATGGCACACGCTGGCAGGCAGGCAACTGCAATTAGATTACACTAGCAGACTGATGTTTCACAGTCAAAAAAGTTTTTTTAAAAAAAAATTACACTACTATTACAACAGATATGAGTGGTGGCACTTAGCAAGTGGGCCTGGCACACACGCTGGCAGGCAACTGCAATTAGATTACACTAGCAGACTGATGTTTCACAGTCAAAAAAGTTTTTTTTAAAAAAAATTACACTACTGTTACAACAGATATGAGTGGTGGCACTAGTTGGCAAGTGGGCCTGGCACACACGCTGGCAGGCAGGCAACTGCAATTAGATTACACTAGCAGACTGATGTTTCACAGTCAAAAAAGATTTTTTTTTAAAAATTTACACTACTGTTACAACAGATATGAGTGGTGGCACTTAGCAAGTGGGCCTGGCACACACGCTGGCAGGCAGGCAGGCAACTGCAATTAGATTACACTAGCAGACTGATGTTTCGCAGTCAAAAAAGTTTTTTTTTTACAAAATTTACTCTACTGTTACAACAGATGTGAGTGGTGGCACTAGTTGGCAAGTGGGCCTGGCACACACGCTGGCAGGCAGGCAACTGCAATTAGATTACACTAGCAGACTGATGTTTCACAGTCAAAAAAGTTTTTTTTTTTAAATTTACACTGCTGTTACAACAGATATGAGTGGTGGCACTAGTTGGCAAGTGGGCCTGGCACACACTCTGGCAGACCGTCAACTGCAATTAGATTACACTAGCAGACTGATGTTTCACAGTCAAAAAAGTTTTTTTTTTTTAAAAAATTACACTACTGTTACAACAGATATGAGTGGTGGCACTTAGCAAGTGGGCCTGGCACACATGCTGGCAGGCAGGCAACTACAATTAGATTAAACTAGCAGACTGATGTTTCACAGTCAAAAAAGTTTTTTTTACAAAATTTTCACTACTCTTACAACAGATATGAGTGGTGGCACTAGTTGGCAAGTGGGCCTGGCACACACGCTGGCAGGCAGGCAGGCAACTGCAATTAGATTACACTAGCAGACTGATGTTTCACAGTCAAAATATTTTTTTTTTAAATTTACACTACTGTTACAACAGATATGAGTGTTGGCACTAGTTGGCAAGTGGGCCTGGCACACACACTGGCAGGCAGGACACTGCAATTAGATTACACTAGCAGACTGATGTTTCACAGTCAAAAAAGTTTTTTTTTTTTTTAAAAATTTACACTACTGTTACAACAGATATGAGTAGTGGCACTTAGCAAGTGGGCCTGGCACACACGCTGGCAGGCAGGCAACTACAATTAGATTAAACTAGCAGACTGATGTTTCACAGTCAAAAAATTTTTTTTTACAAAATTTACACTACTGTTACAACAGATATGAGTGGTGGCACTAGTTGGCAAGTGGGCCTGGCACACACGCTGGCAGACAGGCAGGCAACTGCAATTAGATTACACTAGCAGACTGATGTTTCACTGTCAAAAAAGTTTTTTTTTTTTAAATTTACACTATTGTTACAACTGATATGAGTGGTGACACTAGTTGGCAAGTGGGCATGGCACACACTGGCAGGCAGGCAACTGCAATTAGATTACACTAGCAGACTGATGTTTCACAGTCAAAAAAGTTTTTTTTTTAAAAAATTACACTACTGTTACAACAGATATGAGTGGTGGCACTAGTTTGCAAGTGGGCCTGGCACACACGCTGGCAGGCAGGGAACTGCTATTAGATTACACTAGCAGACTGATGATTCACAGTCAAAAAAGTTTTTTTTTACAAAATTTACACAACTGTTACAACAGATGTGAGTGGTGACACTAGTTGGCAAGTGGGCCTGGCACACACTCTGGCAGACCGTCAACTGCAATTAGATTACACTAGCAGACTGATGTTTCACAGTCAAAAAAGTTTTTTTTTTTTTAAAAATTACACTACTGTTACAACAGATATGAGTGGTGGCACTTAGCAAGTGGGCCTGGCACACATGCTGGCAGGCAGGCAACTACAATTAGATTAAACTAGCAGACTGATGTTTCACAGTCAAAAAAGTTTTTTTTACAAAATTTTCACTACTCTTACAACAGATATGAGTGGTGGCACTAGTTGGCAAGTGGGCCTGGCACACACGCTGGCAGGCAGGCAGGCAACTGCAATTAGATTACACTAGCAGACTGATGTTTCACAGTCAAAATATTTTTTTTTTAAATTTACACTACTGTTACAACAGATATGAGTGTTGGCACTAGTTGGCAAGTGGGCCTGGCACACACACTGGCAGGCAGGACACTGCAATTAGATTACACTAGCAGACTGATGTTTCACAGTCAAAAAAGTTTTTTTTTTTTTTAAAAAATTTACACTACTGTTACAACAGATATGAGTAGTGGCACTTAGCAAGTGGGCCTGGCACACACGCTGGCAGGCAGGCAACTACAATTAGATTACACTAGCAGACTGATGTTTCACAGTCAAAAAATTTTTTTTTTACAAAATTTACACTACTGTTACAACAGATATGAGTGGTGGCACTAGTTGGCAAGTGGGCCTGGCACACACGCTGGCAGACAGGCAGGCAACTGCAATTAGATTACACTAGCAGACTGATGTTTCACTGTCAAAAAAGTTTTTTTTTTTTAAATTTACACTATTGTTACAACTGATATGAGTGGTGACACTAGTTGGCAAGTGGGCATGGCACACACTGGCAGGCAGGCAACTGCAATTAGATTACACTAGCAGACTGATGTTTCACAGTCAAAAAAGTTTTTTTTTTAAAAAATTACACTACTGTTACAACAGATATGAGTGGTGGCACTAGTTTGCAAGTGGGCCTGGCACACACGCTGGCAGGCAGGGAACTGCTATTAGATTACACTAGCAGACTGATGATTCACAGTCAAAAAAGTTTTTTTTTACAAAATTTACACAACTGTTACAACAGATGTGAGTGGTGACACTAGTTGGCAAGTGGGCATGGCACACGCTGGCAGGCAGGCAACTGCAATTAGATTACACTAGCAGAGTGATGTTTCACAGTCAAAAAAGTTTTTTTTTAAAAAATTTACACTACTGTTACAACAGATATGAGTGGTGGCACTTAGCAAGTGGGCCTGGCACACACGCTGGCAGGCAGGCAGTCAGGCAGGCAACTGCAATTAGATTACAGTAGCAGACTGATGTTTCACAGTCAAAAAAGTTTTTTTTTAAAAAAATTACACTACTGTTACAACAGATATGAGTGGTGGCACTAGTTGGCAAGTGGGCCTGGCACACACGCTGGCAGGCAGGCAACTGCAATTAGATTACACTAGCAGACTGATGTTTCACAGTCAAAAAAGATTTTTTTTTTAAAATTTACACTACTGTTACAACAGATATGAGTGGTGGCACTTAGCAAGTGGGCCTGGCACACACGCTGGCAGGCAGGCAACTGCAATTAGATTACACTAGCAGACTGATGTTTCACAGTCAAAAAAGTTTTTTTTTAAAAATTTACACTACTGTTACAACAGATATGAGTGGTGGCACTAGTTGGCAAGTGGGCCTGGCACACACGCTGGCAAGCAGGCAACTGCTATTAGATTACACTAGCAGACTGATGTTTCGCAGTCAAAAAAGTTTTTTTTTACAAAATTTACTCTACTGTTACAACAGATGTGAGAGGTGGCACTAGTTGGCAAATGGTCCTGGCACACACGCTGGCAGGCAGGCAACTGTAATTAGATTACACTAGCAGACTGATGTTTCACAGTCAAAAAAGTTGTTTTTTTTAAATTTACACTGCTGTTACAACAGATATGAGTGGTGGCACTAGTTGGCAAGTGGGCCTGGCACACACGCTGGCAAGCAGGCAACTGCTATTAGATTACACTAGCAGACTGATGTTTCACAGTCAAAAAAGTTTTTTTTTTACAAAATTTACTCTACTGTTACAACAGATGTGAGCGGTGGCACTAGTTGGCAAGTGGGCCTGGCACACACGCTGGCAGGCAGGCAACTGCAATTAGATTACACTAGCAGACTGATGTTTCACAGTCAAAAAAGTTTTTTTTTTAAATTTACACTGCTGTTACAACAGATATGAGTGGTGGCACTAGTTGGCAAGTGGGCCTGGCACACACTCTGCCAGACCGTCAACTGCAATTAGATTACACTAGCAGACTGATGTTTCACAGTCAAAAAAGTTTTTTATAAAAAAAAAATTACACTACTGTTACAACAGATATGAGTGGTGGCACTAGTTGGCAAGTGGGCCTGGCACACATGTTGGCAGGCAGGCAACTGCAATTAGATTACACTAGCAGACTGATGTTTCACAGTCAAAAAAGTTTTTTTTTTTATAAAATTTACTCTATTGTTACAACAGATGTGAGTGGTGGCACTAGTTGGCAAGTGGGCCTGGCACACATGTTGGCAGGCAGGCAACTGCAATTAGATTACACTAGCAGACTGATGTTTCACAGTCAAAAAAGTTTTTTTTTTTACAAAATTTACACTACTGTTACAACAGATATGAGTGGTGGCACTTAGCAAGTGGGCCTGGCACACACACTATCAGGCAGGCAACTGCAATTAGATTACACTAGCAGACTGATGTTTCACAGTCAAAATTTTTTGTTTTTTTATAAATTACACTACTATTACAACAGATATGAGTGGTGGCACTAGTTGGCAAGTGGGCCTGGGACACACGCTGGCAGGCAGGCAGGCAACTTCAATTAGATTACACTAGCAGACTGATGTTTCACAGTCAAAAAATTTTTTTTAAAAAAAATTTACACTGCTGTTACAACAGATATGAGTGGTGGCACTAGTTGGCAAGTGGGCCTTGCACACACGCTGGCAGGCAGGCAAATGCAATTAGATTACACTAGCAGACTGATGTTTCACAGTCAAAAAAGTTTGTTTAGAAAATTTTTTACAATACTGTTACAACAGATATGAGTGGTGGCACTAGTTGGCAAGTGGGCCTGGCACACACGCTGGCAGGCAGGCAGGCAGGCAACTGCTATTATATTACACTAGCAGACTGATGTTTCACAGTCAAAAAAGTTTTTTACATTTTTTTTTACAATACTGTTACAACAGATATGAGTGGTGGCACTAGTTGGCAAGTGGGCCTGACACACACGCTGGCAGGCAGGCAACTGAAATTAGATTACACTAGCAGACTGATGTTTCACAGTCAAAAAAGATTTTTTTTTTAAATTTACACTACTGTTACAACAGATATTAATTGTTGGCACTAGTTGGCAAGTGGGCCTGGCACACACACTGGCAGGCAGGCAACTGCAATTAGATTACACTAGCAGACTGATGTTTCACAGTCAAAAAAGTTTTTTTTTTACAAAATTTACACTACTGTTACAACAGATATGAGTGGTGGCACTTAGCAAGTTGGCCTGGCACGCACGCTGGCAGGCATGCAACTTCAATTAGATTACACTAGCAGACTGATGTTTCACAGTCAAAAAAGTTTTTTTTTTTAAATTTACACTACTGTTACAACAGATATGAGTGGTGGCACTAGTTGGCAAGTGGGCCTGGCACACACGCTGGCAGGCAGGCAGGCAGCTGCTATTAGATTACACTAGCAGACTGATGTTTCACAGTCAAAAAAGTTTTTTTTACAAAATTTACACTGCTGTTACAACAGATATGAGTGGTGGCACTGCATGCAGGCAACTGCAATTAGATTACACTTGCAGACTGATGTTTCACAGTCAAAATTACACAGGCAAAAAAAAAAAGATGTTCTAGCCCTAAAAAGGGCTTTTTGGGGTGCTGTCCTTACAGCAGAGATCAGATGAGTCCTTCAGGACTGTAGTGGACGCTGAGTACACTAGCCTAGTTATCAATTTCCCTATAAAATAAGCAGCAGCTACACTATTCCTCCTCTCACTAAGAATGCAGAATCAGAATGAATCTAAAATGGATGCTGTCCAGGAGCTGGGAGGGTCTGGGAGGGAGTGTCTGCTGCTGATTGGCTGAAATGTGTCTACAGACTGTGAGATACAGGGTCAAAGTTTACTCAATGATGACAAATAGGGGGCGGATCGAACATCGAATATGTTCGCCCGCCGCGGCGAACGCAAACAAGCTATTCGCCAGTGAACTATTCGCGACATCACTAATCCTATATACTGTGCCACATCAAAATGCAGCACATATATTTCACCCATCACTCGCAATTTTTACTCCCATAAGCTAACATGGGACCACGTTGTAAATCAGTATCCAATATCCAGCGCAACGCCTTACGTAGCGAAAATGGAGAAATCTTTCTCCATTTTCACCTTGCCATTAAATTCAGCTGTAGCAGGCCTTGCGCTGAGTATGGGAACACCGTAACCCCCTAAAATGCCTGAAAAACAAACAAACACCTAACGCATGAGCAGTATCTATCTACCTGTCAACCGCAATCCCCCACCACAATAACTAATACAGTGTATTAACCCCTAAACCGCTATAGCCCACACTGCAATAAACCTATTCTAGTATTAACCCCTAAACCGCCATAGCTTCATATTTAATTTGAAAAGTTTACTAGATGTGGCCGATTTCCTAATTGCCGTAAAAATCTTAGACGCGTCTACATGAGAGATCTGCACGCCTAGTTCTTCTCCCTACTTGTCTATGAAATGTGGTGTATAGCCTGGTGTTCTCTGTTTTAGTAATAAGTATATAATGGACAGGGTATGTCTTGTAGGGACCGTCTTATGGCATAAGGATTCGTAAGCTGTCAGAGGTCTCAGCATATTCCCCTTGTGTGGATGTCCTGATAAGTAATTATAGCACTGTAGGTGAAAAAAACAGCTTCTGAAGCAAATAAAGCCTTTCTCTATTAGTGTGGCCCTATCGTATAGCTGATTTTCGTTCCCCAGATGGCACATAATCAATACCCTATCCTGTTGTGTGTCACCTTTTACCATGATTAAATGTCCTGGTGGGAATTCCCTATTAGCAATAAAGGAAGTAAGTGGGGAGAATTTAGAGGAAATGTTGGGGAACTCTGCTATGGTTCTCTCCCAGGTCAACATGGTCTCCTGGACCGTATGAGTAAGAAAATTCTGCTTTGGTCCTGAGACTACCGGTGTCCAACATTGTGTACCTAGGTGAAAGCTACATGCTATGTCATGTTCAAGACGTACCCACAGTTTGGTTTTAAAATTAGTGAACCAATCCACTATCCTCTGTAGATGTGTGGCCCTCCAGTAATCTACCAAATCTGGAACTCCCAGTCCCCCATTATCAACCGTCTGACACATGTCCTTTCTATTTATCCTCGCGTGCCGCTTATTCCATATGAATTCAAAAATTTTTATTTGTAGGGATGTAAGGTATGTCCGGGGGAGGGCTATGGGTAGTGTTTGTAATATGTACAACATTTTTGGGAATATGCTCATTTTAAACGCGCTAATCCTACCTGTCCACGTCAATGGTTTTCTACGCCAGGAGGAGAGAGTGGCTATAACGAGTGTTTGTAGAGGTATAAAATTGGCATCAAAAATTTCCTGGACCGTAGGGGTCAGGTATATCCCTAAGTATTTTAGTTTACGGTTTTGCCACCTAAATGGGCATATCTGTCGTATGGGTGGTAAATCATCTGTTGGTATATTAATGTTTATTATCTCAGATTTGGTCTGATTTACAAGAAAATTGGAGATTTTCCCGAAGTCGTCAAGTTGATGTAGTAAGTTTGGAATGGAAGTGGTCGGTTTTGTCAGAAAGAAAAGCATGTCATCAGCGTAGAGTAGAAGTTTATGGTGATGATCTTTTACTTGTACACCTGTAATGTCAGCTATGGACCTGATTTTAAGGGCTAGTATCTCAATCACACAAGCAAATAAGAGCGGGGATAAGGGGCAACCCTGCCTAGTCCCATTAGCTATCCCAAAGGTGGCCGAGAGAGTGCCATTGACACGAACTTTAGCCACTGGGGCTGAGTACATAGCAAACACTCTATTTACAAAGGGCTCACCCAGGCCCATCCTCAGCAAAACCACACAAAGGAAACCCCAACTGACCCGGTCGAATGCCCTCTCAGCATCTGTGGATACTATAACTGTGGGGATAGAGTGGTTATTCACATAATCAATTAGGTCTATTGCCCTCACAGTGTTGTCTTTTGCCTCTCTTGTAGGGATAAAGCCCACCTGATCTGAATGTATTAAATCTGTGAGAAAGGCGTTCAACCAGGTAGCCAACAGTTTAGCATATATTTTAATGTCAGTATTCAACAAAGATATCGGCCTATAGTTTTCGACCCTCGAATGGTCCTTACCTTCTTTGGGGATCAATGAGATGTGTGCCATCAAAGAACTACTAAGGAAGGGACTGGTGTGGGAGATAGAGTTAAACAATGACAACAGTTGCGGTGCTAATATATTGCTATATTTTTTATAGTAATAATTGGTGAAGCCGTCGGGGCCTGGGGCTTTTCCCAGTGGTAAATCTTTCAAGACTAAGAGGAGTTCTTCTATTTTAAAGGGGGAATTGAGGGCCTCTTCCTGGGCCTGTGTGATAGTGGGTATGGGTAAATCCCGAAGGAAGGATTCTATTAGAGCTGCTTGAGTTGAGTCTGTTTGGGAGGCCTGCGGGAGGTTATATAGGGATTCGTAATATATGCGGAATGCTTCAGATATATCGGTGGTGGAATGTGCCCTGTCTGCACCTGGTCTATCAATGGATAAAATATAGGACCTATTCGTTCGTCTTTTCGGTTTGCGCGCTAGTAGTCTGCGACATCTATTGTCGCTAGCATAATGATTTTGCTGCAGTTTGAGTGCAAGTTGTTTACAGTCTCTATCTAACAGTGTGTTGACTTTCTCTCTAAGTGTTTGAAGTTCTTTTTTCAGATTTTCGTCTGATGGTGAGAGTTTAAGTTTCCCCTCCACCATTGTGATGGCAGACAATGTGTCCTGGAGTGTTATACGTTTTTGTTTATTGTGGTGGGACTGCATACTAATAAGATCCCCCCTAATTGTGCTCTTGTGTACCTCCCAAATAATTCTAAAGTCTGCTATAGAGGATATATTAAGATCAAAATATTCCTGCAGTCGGGACTCTACTTTATCCATATAGAGTGGATGGTCTAGCAAGTCATTATTCAGTTTCCATACGAACATGGAGTGGGGGGCAGACAGCCATTCAATTGCGCAGCTCACCATAGAGTGATCAGTCCAGCCCATAGGGGATATCACTGATCTAGATGCCAGTGACAGACAAGAAACATCTAGGAATATATAATCAATGCGGGAGAAGCGGGAGTGGGGAAAATAAAAAAATGTGTATTGTCGGTCAGTCATGTGATGTATCCTCCAGACATCATGTATTGCTAAATCCCTGATGTGCTGTTTAACTTTGTATAGGACCTTGTTAGGGGTGGAAGACAGACCTGTCGAGGTATCCAGATCAATATTGAGTGACACATTGAAATCCCCTCCCATTATCAGTAAGCCCTTTTGTTCTCTAGTAGGGTGTCAGACAGACGTTTAAAGAAGTGGTCCTGTCGGACATTGGGGGCGTATACACACGCTAGTGTGACAATTGTGTTATAAAGTTTGCCGACCAATATTAGGTACCTACCCTCACGATCTCTTATTAAATGGAACAAAGTAAAGGGGATGCTTTTTCTGATCAAAATTCCCACCCCGTTAGTTTTAGTATGATTAGATGCATAGAATGACTCTCCAAATTTATATTTAAAGGTCTTGGGTTCTTTCTTATGTATGAAATGGGTCTCCTGTATTAAGATTATATCCCCTCTATTGTCCCTAATGTCCCTAAGGGCTATGCTTCTCTTATTTGGGGAGTTAAGGCCTTTGGCGTTGATTGTTATTATATTCAACACATTATTATTAGGAGTCATAAGGTGTCAGTGTAGGGATAAGAAAATCAGCTTGCGCAGGATTCAGAATAATTCACATTTACACATAACATCACATCTAGCATCCTATATGAGATATAGTGTGTTGACAGGTGGGCATCCATGGGTGTAAAAGCAAATCAGTGAGAACAGTGCATTACATGAAAATAAACAACAATAAGAATAACATTTAAAAAAACAATAATTATAAATATTAACAAGAACATTATAGGAGGAGAATGGGGATAGTCTCCTCTTTAAACTTACAACAGTAAGAAAATAAGGGTCGCCCGGTTACTCGGACCTAGATAATTGTAAAGATATTAAGTGGCCACCTTTAAAGTTGAATTAAATTGTGCCCCCATGACTAAACTCGTTTATGAACAACATATATTACGTGAACCATGTAAATCAACAGGAAAAAAAAAGAAAAAAAAAAGAAAAAAAAAAAGTCAATTTATCCAGAAAAGTGTATAAGCACTCATGTGCCTTCCGCAGTCTCTATAGACCGTCCACATTTCAATGAGTGCCCTTAGGCAGAGCTTATTCTCCTCAATGGAGACAAAGTGTAAACGTCCCATAACATATTAAATAGAAAGAGAAATATATAACAATGTTAACAGTAAGAGTTTGGAGCGATCTCACCCAACCAAGGGAGCTGGGAGCAGGATAAGTCTCTCGCCTTTACATCATGTTTTCGGGCTATTCTTCTTTTTCTTGTGTTCCACTCTGTGCCATTGTGTCTCAGACATTTGATGCAGTTTTGAGGCGAAAACCTCAGGTGGGATCTCTAGGGGGTGTGGCGGCTGTATGGACAGACCCAGTCCTTTTGAGAAGGAGTCTAGGTCCTGTGGCCATTTGTATGTATGAGTGTGCCCTTCATTGACCACAACTAAGCTGAAGGGGAATCCCCAACAGTATTTAATGTTCTTCTCTTGTAGCACAGTGGTGATAAATCAGACATCTCTCCTGCGTTGTAAAGTACTTGAGCAGAGGTCAGGGTAGATTTGAAGTGAATGATCCAAGTAGGAAATCTTTCTCGTTTGTCTCGCTTTGGACCAGATTTCTTCTCTGTCGGTGAAACTTAAAAATTTGAAAATCACATCTCTGGGGGGAGCACCCATGGGTGGGGGGGTTCGTAAGGCACGATGAACTCTTTCCAGCTCCATGTCTGGGGTTTCTGTCGTCCCCAAAAGTTGTTGAAATAAGTTCTGTAGGTATTCTCTGAGCTCAGAGCTCTTTATTGATTCCGGGATACCCCGCACCCTTAGATTGGACCTCCTACTTCGATTTTCTAGATCCTCGATTTTATCTTGTAATGTCTCTAACTGTGAGGCTTGGACATTTGCATGGGTTTCAAGGGATCCTATCATTTCACTGATCATATTTTGTGTGTCCTCTACTTCCTCCACCCTATCTCCCAAGTTGTTAATGTCCTTTCTCATGGACGTCAATTCTGTGGTTATCAGGGACTTTAAGGATGCAAAATCCTCTTTTGAGGGCAGATTGGCTATGTCCTGTTTTAATTGGGTTATATACGCAGCAGTTGCCTGCGCCTCTACTGTGTTACTTAACTCCATGTGGGTTTCAGTTGGTGTTGTTTGAGAAGCAGGGCTATTAATTGTGTCCGGTAGCTGGAAAAAGGTGCTCACTGAGATAGGTGCTGCAGTTTGACTTTTATTGAGCTTTTCTCCTTTAGTTAAGCGTCTGGCTGCCATATTTTGTTAAGGGGTTAGTAATGACATCCAGCTGTGTCACAGGTCGTTTTGCATAAGCAGCGTGATGTAGAAAAAATAGAATGAGCGTGTGGGATAATCTGTTAACCCCTTAATGACCGGACCATTTTTCAATTTTCTTACCCTTAATGACAATGGCTATTTTTACATTTCTGCTGTGTTTGTGTTTAGCTGTAATTTTCCTCTTACTCATTTACTGTACCCACACATATTATATACCGTTTTTCTCGCCATTAAATGGACTTTCTAAAGATACCATTATTTTCATCATGTCTTATAATTTACTACAAAAAAAATAATAAAATATGAGGAAAAAATGAAAAAAAAACACACTTTTTCTAACTTTGACCCCCAAAATCTGTTACACATCTACAATCACCAAAAAACACCCATGCTAAATAGTTTCTAAATGTTGTCCTGAGTTTAGAAATACCCAATGTTTACATGTTCTTAGCTTTTTTTGCAAGTTATAGGGCCATAAATACAAGTAGCACTTCGCTATTTCCAAACCACTTTTTTTCAAAATTAGCGCTAGTTACATTGGAACCCTGATATCTGTCAGGAATACCTGAATATCCCTTGACATGTATATATTTTTTGTTAGAAGACAACCCAAAGTATTGATCTAGGCACATTTTGGTATATTTTATGCCACCATTTCACCGCCAAATGCGAGCAAATAAAAAAAAACTTTACATTTTTCACAATTTTAGGTTTCTCACTGAAATTATTTACAAACAGCTTGTGCTATTATGGCACAAATTGTTGTAAAAGCTTCTTTGGGATCCCCTTTGTTCAGAAATAGCAGACTTATATGGCTTTGGCACTGATTTTTGGTAATTAGAAGGCCTCTAAATGCTGCTGCGCACCACACGTAAATTATGCCCAGCAGTGAAGGGGTTAATTAGGTAGGTTGTAGGGAGCTTGCAGGGTTAATTTTAGCTTTAGGGTAGAGATCAGCCTCCCACCTGACACATCCCACCCCCTGATCCCTCCCAAACAGCTCTCTTCCCTCCCCCACCCCACAAATGTCCCCGCCATCTTAAGTACTGGCAGAAAGTCTGCCAGTACTAAATAAAAGGAGTTTTTTGTTTTTTTTTTATAAAAAAAATAAAATATTTTAGCTGTGATGGACTCCTGCCTTAGCCCCAACCTCCATGATCCCCCCCCCCCAGCTCTCTAACCCTCTCCCCTATCTAATTGCGGCCATCTTGGGTACTGGCAGCTGTCTGCCAGTACCCAATTTGCCCCCAAAACAAGTGTTTTTTGTTCTTTTGCTTTTTTTTATTTTTTCTGTAGTGTAGCAGCCCCCCACAATACCCCTATCCCCCTCCCCCTCCCAGATCCTTTTATATTATTTTTTAAAAAAATATTTCCCCCCCCCTCTTCCCTCCTCATTGGTGTCAGTGTCAGTGCCAGCTAATGCGCGATCACGCACGCGCACGCGCATGCGCGCCCCCGCACGCTCCCGGCACCCGGCGTGCACATTGCACTTCAAGGAACCGGATGCCGGGTAGCGATGGGCCGCCCACCCGCCTCCCTGTTACGCTCCCACCCACCAACGAACCGGCACCATCGCTACCGGTGCAGAGAGGGCCACAGAGTGGCTCTCTCTGCATCGGAGTCTTCTAAATGGTATTGCAGGATGCCTCCATATGGAGGCATCACTGCAATACCCTGAGAGCTGCTGGAAGCGATTGCGATCGCTTCCAGCACTCTCTTAGACAACTGACGTACCAGGTACGTCCATTGTCATTAACTGTTAGTTAATGCATGACGTACCTGGTACGTCAGTTGTCATTAAGGGGTTAATGATGTCAACATATGTTCCAGCTCCTACTCATGTTATTCAACTGTCAAGCTTCAGCATTTTGTGTATACTGTGGCCCACGTAAAGCATATCCTCTTGACAACCATAAGATAAGATCTAGCTGGGCCCCTGCAACCCCCTACTGTGCACGGGCATTTGGTTTTGTGGAGATTGCTGTCGTTGCACCTTGTATGTGTTGCGACCCCGGCAGGGTTAATAATTAATGTCGGAGGCTTGTGGTCAGATCATGGGGCCCTTTAGTTTTATGCCCACCATGTATAGCTTACCCCAGTTCATGAGAGTCCGGTCGGTGACCGCTTAGTGTAGACGCATGGTCTGTACACGGGCTAATCCAAGATGGCAACGGTCTTTCCAGCGCGGGATAAAATTAGTTAGCAAAGTTTCTTAGCAGGTTCAAAGTGTCCACATTCTTGTCCGGGGAGTATTCCCACACTATCATGCTCACATAGGGCACTTTTGGAGCAGCTGAGTGGCGTATTAAAGTCTCTAGGTCCTTTCTCCAACACGGAGCTTAATCACCCTGCGGCCATTTGCCTGCACGGCCGAGCTCCGCCCCCGGTAAGTATTTAGTTTTAAATAGGAATAATTTAGTTAATAATAGTAATATTATTTAGATTTATTTAAATAATAATTAAGTTATGGGGGGTGTTAGGGTTAGACTTAGGTTTAGGGGTTAATAACTTTATTATAGTGGCGACGTTGGCTATGTGGGCTATGGCGGTTTAAGGGTTAAAACTAGAATAGGTTTATTGCAGTGCGGGCTATGACGGTTTAGGGGTTAATAATTTAGTAATTACTTGCAGTGTGGGCTATGGCGGTTTATGGGGTTAATTATTAGGCTTATAGTGTTGTGGGGGGTTGTCGGTCTAGGGGTTAATACATTTATTATTAGAAGTGAGAGGGGGGATTGCGGATATAGGGGTATACGTGTGGGGCTTATTTTTGGGAAGCGTGTTAGACAGTTACGGGAGATTTAAAATTTTTGTTATTTTTCTTAGGCGTCGGCAGTTTCTAAAGTGCCGTAAGTCACTAGCGACTCCAAAAATTTGTAGTTACGCTTATTTCTGGACATCGCTAGTTTATCAGACTTATGGCACTTTAGGAACTGCCGGCGGGGTATATGTAATACCCCAATATGCAAGGTGAAATTACGGGTGGCGCGGGTTCCCTCGCTTGCGCCGAAACCTGCGCCATATATCGGATAGCGCCCCATATTGCTATTCCTTTTTCCATCTCTTCTTGACCACTCTACTTTCCCTTACCTTTCCTTCCTCTGAACCTTCCCATCTCTACTCCCCCTTATTTTCCATCTTCGGATAATACATGTCTCTACAGCATTAGACAATTTTAATACTTTTTTTAAACAGTACCTTAAAACTCTTTGCTATTCAACCTAAATCATATTTTTTAAATTTCCACTTAATCTAAATTAACATCTCTTTAACTACTGATTCTACTGACAATTCTATATAGAGAGCATGAGATTAGAGAGCTTTGGAAGGATCTGGTGCCCTCTCTTTCTGATCATTCAAGAATCTTACTCACGGACCCAAAACAGGGGAAGGGGTATGTGGAGGGGGGAGAACACAAAACAAACCCCCCCTCACAAAATCCTCCTGTGAAACCTTGCCAGGTCCGAGATTGTTAGTCTAACCATTGTATTGGCAGTATTTCTGACACTACTAAATTCATAAATGGTAGCAAATTTTTTCTGTATTGCTTTTCAGCTCTTATGTTCAGAACCTGCCGTTCAATTATCTGTAATTTGATATTATTAGTAAGTTCACTTAAACTGGGGGCCTCTTTCTGTTTCCATTTTTTAAATAGTAGATTACGGGCTGCCAAATTGACCATATTTATTAGACATCTATCTCCCGGATTTTCCCCATGTTGCAAAAAAAATATGTGTATGGGTTGTAGTACGGTTTTAACATTTAGATATTTATTTAACCAGTATTGTTTCTTCAGCCAGTATTGTCTCACTTTGGGACAATCCCATAAACAATGTAGCAAGTTTGCTCTGGGTTCTCTGCATTTGGGGCATATACTCTGCTGGGCCAGGGCCCATCTGCTGATTCTGTCTGGTGTTAGATAATAGTTATTTATTAACTTAAGCTGTGATTCTCTCCAGTTAATTCGGTCTGTTGCTTCCTCAGCCAGTTTAATACTCTCAATGAGCTCCTCACTTTGTAGTGTAGTGAAATATTTCACTAATTTCTCTCTGGCCGTATTGATATGGGTCTGTCCCGTGATTTTCATTATGTTTTGATACCACATTGTGATTGATCTAATCCCTGCCTTGTATATCTTAAGACCTGAGTCAGTCTGTTGTTGTCCCCAATCAGTACCAAATGCACTAATGTGTGTTTCTATATAATGGCGCACTTGTAAGTATGCATAAAAGGTTTTGGCCGGGAGTTTAAATTCTCCTGCTAGGTTTTCAAAGGTCTGAGTCCTCCCTGTTTCCCCCATTCTAATCTGCATAAATTCTCTGAGACCTTTTTCATGCCATTCTCGGAATACTTTGTTATGTAGCCCAGGTAGGAAATCTACGCACCCAATAATAGGGAGATGCCTTGATACCTGGAAATCCTTTCTCACTACTCTTCAATATTTTAGCCATGCCAACACTATATTCGAAAACGTTAATAGGTTGCTAATATTACCTGGTAGCCTCTTATATGGACAATGCAGTGTAGCCTGCAGATTAAATGGGTTAATCAACTCAGATTCCATGTTATAATACGTCACGTAATCCGACTTAGTCAGCCAGTCTAGACCAAATTTTTATCAGTGTGACTAGATTGTAATATTTAATGCTGGGAAGAGAGAATTCTCCAAATTGTTTTACTTGGCATAACTTTTCTACCGATATACGCGCCTTCTTCTCCCCTCAGATAAATGACGAACATGCTCTGTTGTATCTGTCTATATCTTTTTTCAAGATAAAAATGGGTAGGTTTTGTAGAAAAAATAGTACTTTAGGGAAAAATACCATTTTGATCAGCATGACCCTTGCTGATACTGATAGGTAATATATATTCCACCTACTTAAGTCCAACTGTATATTGTCAAATAACTCTTTGTAATTTAACTGATACCAATCTCCGGGGTTTCTTCCTATTTTAATCCCTAAATAGTTGATAAATCGGACTTCTTTAAAAATATAATTCCGGCTAGACCTTGTTTTATTGATCCACAGTATCTCTGATTAACTAGGATTAATTTTGTATCTGGAAAATGAACTAAACTTGCCTATGATATCCAAAAATGCTGGGATGCTTATCTCTGTATCTTGAAAAATAATAATATATCATCCGCATACAGGGATATCAGAGTTTTTTGACTGCCTATTTCAAGAGCTTGTATTTAATTTCTTATGTATATTGCGAGGGGTTCTAGTGCTATGCTAAACAGTAAGGGTGATAGCAGGCACCCCTGTCATGTGCCCTTTTCTAATATGATGTACTGTGACAATTAACTGTTTACTATTAGTTGTGATTTAGGTTTCTTATAGATTAGTTTAATCAGGTCGACCACGTTTCCGGTGAAGCCAAAATTCTCAAGGGCTGTGATTAGATGATCCCATATGATAGAGTCAAATGCCTTTTCTGCAGCTACTGTTACTATTGCGATATGTCTGTTTTTGTCATATTTAGGCTTCCTCCAGCCATCCTGGCTGGCCTGATAAAAGTAATCTACTGTTGTTAGTACCCTGCACATGTTGCGGACTGACTTTCCACCCAGTATAAATCCCATCTGATCGGCGTGTATCAATTCCCCAATTATTTTTTTTAAATCTCTCTGCAATAACTGACATCAATATTTTGTAATCTTGATTTAACAGTGAGATTGGGCGGTATGAGGATAGTTTCTCTGCATCTTTCCCTTTTTTGAATATTAAAGTGATTATCGAATCTGTAAAGTAAGACAAATTAATTTCCTTTTTAAGATAATACTCATTGTATAACTTAGTTATCGTTTTAACCGCCAAATCAGATATGATTTTATAAAATTTTGCTGTAAGGCCGTCTGGCCCTGGAGCTTTACCTGATTTTGCTTTTTTGATTACCTTTAAAATTTCTGTTTCTGTAATTGGTGCATTAATCTGTTGCAGGGCCTCCTGAGTTATTCTCGGGACTTTTATCCCTTTCCAGAATTGCTCTTTGGCTTCCTGGTTTATTTTTTCCCCAGAGTACAATTTTTGATAATATTTAAGGAATGCCTCTCTGATTTCTGAAGATTTAGTGTATACTTCCTCTTTCTCTTTGATTACTGATATTATATTGGGTTTTTTTTTCCGAAATTTCACTATTTTGGCGTGTTTTGCGGCTATTCCCTGGTAACCCTGATATACAGCTCTAGCCTTAAAATCTTCTCTAGCCCATTTTTCATTCAAAAAGTTCTCTCTTTCTACCCTTGTTTGTATGTATTTCCCCCATGTGACCTCGTTAGGATTACCTAAGTATTTTTCATATGCATTTCTCAACTGATTGGCTAGTTGTATCTCCCTGACTTTGTTTTTCCTTTTCCTTTTAACCATATATGCCTTAACTTAACTTAACTTTTTATTCAAGTTTTATACATTTTAATACACTTGCTTTCCCTTTGGTGTATTTTTTGTGAGTACATAATTGGGCTGTGCTGCTATTAGCCACCTGAGGAAGACCAGGACCTGCTGGGAGTTTTTCAGTCTGCTGGGCAACTGTTAGGTCCCAGCCTGCTGTTAATGCACCTGGAGGTGCATTGGATCTTGTAAGTTTATTCTTTACTTACTTGTCTCTCTGTCTTAACAGTACTGGGCTATGTGCATATACTTTGTGTCCACATAGGATATCTACTTTCAATCCCCTCAGGGACATCTTCTGGGTATCCACTTCAATCCCACAGTGAGCTGGACCACTGCGAGGTTCCGGCCTGCATCAATAGTACCACAGGGTGCGCTGCTCTTGTGAGTATACATCTGTATTTGTATTTATTGGAGCCACTTATATTTGCATTACTAGGCCATGTCGGCGCCTCTGTTTTTTCTTTTTTCAGTTATCTAACATCATAGCAAAACCATCCTACAACCGAGAGCTGCCACACTTTTTTGGACTATTGTACATTGGAACTTGTTTTCCACATATCTCCTATGGACATTGTTTGGTAGATATAGTGCTTATAGAGTTGTATATCCATTTTCTCTTTTTCCTTTCACACTACTATTTTTTGTCATTTGTGTTTGGAGGCGCCCCCTAAGGGTGTGGTTTTTGCTGGGTTATACCACACTCTCAACATCAATCCTGTGATGATGCCACCTTAAATATACATACAATATCTGTTTAACTACTTTCCATAGAGATAACATCTATTAATACAGGTTACTTAAATTGAGATACCCGTGAGCTTCCTGTTTAAGAACCCTTTATATATTACCTGACTAATAGAGCATTAACATCTTTTCCTTTAACTCCTTTATATAACAATGTCAGCATCTGCAACACTCTAATCCCTTTCTGCTAGACAGATAGTATCTTTTATCTCTATCAATGTTTTACCACTTAAAACCCCCTTGTTCACATATACCAAATTTTAACTTATATCCCCATAACAGCACTCAGTATATCCTTCAAATTCCTTTCATCATTTATTTCCTTTCCCTTCCTTTCCTTTCTCTATTTTTCCCACAGAATTTAGAAGGACACTGTTCCACTCTTTCTCCTTGCACTTTCTGATTATATATAAGTGCAATATTCTGAGAGAGCAATCTTATAAATTCCATCTGATAATGGGGGAACCCTGGATGTATTGTTCTTTAGTCTGCAGCAGTCTGGTATTTGGCACTAGATTCCAACAAATAGTCTGTGTACCGCAGTTTTTTGGTACTGCCATAGTCTTGCTCTGTGACATTTAATATTTCATATGAATTTGGGCTCCAAAAAATGGGCGACTGGTAAAGCACTCTTATTTTTGAATTCTACACCGTCAAGGCTTCTATGAGTGTCTTTTATGCTTAGCAGTAATGCCCTTCAGACTATAGATGAAATATACGTTGTAACCAGACGTATTTTTTGGCTATACCCATTATGCTTCTTTACACAGAAAAAAATGCTTTAAGACTTTTTCTCAACAAACAGCTTTCTTACTGAGCAGATTTCCACACGCTGTAATGCTTCCTAATTGCCATAAGAACGTTATATGCATAGCAATCCCACATAGACACACGGGCTTTCCCCACCAATTGGTATCCACAATCTTAGGGATATTATACCATACTTGCTGTTTCCTTATGCTTCGGCTTCCTCTCGGCCGCTTCTCGCTTGTCTTCCACAGCCCATCTCTGATCGTGACAACTCACGTCTGATGCTGAACTCCGTATCCGGGAGGAAGTTAGGCTTTGCTCTTTGGGACTTTGTCCTTGGCAGCTCTGTGTTGCCTTCAGCCGTCAGTCTAGCCGGTCTTACTGCTTTAGCCTGCAGCGATCACACTTTTTACCGCACCAGTTCCATTAGTGTCCCCTTGCTGCTTTGCAATCAGCCAATAGGATTGAGCTGGCATTCTATTGGCTGATTGGAACAGCCAATAGAATACCAGCTCAATCCTATTGGCTGATTGAATCAGCCAATAGGATTGAACTTCAATCCTATTGGCTGATTGCATCAGCCAATAGGATTTTTTGTACCTTAATTCCGATTGGCTGATTGAATTCTATCAGCCAATCGGAATTGAAGGGACGCCATCTTGGATGACATCATTTAAAGGAACCTTGATTCAGTGTTAGCCGTCGGATGGAGAGGATGCTCCGCATCGGATGTCTTGAAGATGGACCCGTTCCGCGCCGGATGGATGAAGATAGAAGATGCCGTCTGGATGAAGACTTCTGCCCGTCTGGAGGACCACTTCGCCGGCTTGGATGAAGACTTCTCCCGGCTTCGTTGAGGACTTCGGCCCGGTTGGATGAAGACTTCTCCCGGTAAGGTGATCTTCAAGGGGTTAGTGTTAGTTTTTTTTAAGGGGGTATTGGGTGGGTTTTAGAGTAAGGTTGGTTGTGTGGGTGGTGGGTTTTAATATTGGGGAGATTTGTAATTTTTTTTACAGGTACAAGAGCTGATTACTTTGGGGCATTGCCCAGCAAAAGGCCCTTTTAAGTGCTATTTGTAATTTAGTGTAGGGTAGGGCTTTTTATATTTGGGGAGGGGCTTTTTTATTTTGTTAGTGGGATTAGATTAGGTGTAATAAATTTAAAAATCTTGTAATTTGTTTATTATGTTCTGTAATTTAGTGTTTAATTTTTTGTATTTAATTGTATTTCATTAGGGAATTAATTTAATTATAGTGTAGTGTTACGTGTTAGTGTAACTCAGGTTAGGTTTTAATTTATAGGTCAATTTGTATTTATTTTAGCTAGGTAGTTATTAAATAGTTAATAACTATTTAATAACTATTCTACATAGTTAAAATAAATACAAACTTGACTGTAAAATAAAAATAAACCGTAAGATAGATACAATGTAACTATTAGTTATATTGTAGGTAGTTTAGGGTTTATTTTATAGGTTAGTATTTAGTTTTAAATAGGAATAATTTAGTTAATCATAGTGCTATTTATTTAGATTTCTTTTAATTATATTTAAGTTAGCGGGGTTAGGGTTAGACTTAGATTTAGAGGTTAATAAGTTTAGTATAGTGGTGGCGACATTGGAGGCGGCAGATTAGGGGTTAATACATGTAGGTAGGTGTCGGCAATGTTAGGGACGGCAGATTAGGGGTTAATAATATTTAATTAATGTTTTTGAGGCGGGAGTGTGGCGGCTTAGGGGTTAATATATTTATTATAGTGGCGGCGATGTCAGGTTTGGCAGATTAGGGGTTAATTATTATTTTTTAGTGTTTGCGATGTGGGAGGGCCTCAGTTTAGGGGTTAATAGGTAGTTTATGGGTGTTAGTGTACTTTTTAGCACTTTCGTTAAGAGTTTTTTTTTTTTGTTTAAATGATTTTTATTGAAAATAGGTACATTGATAAACAGGCAATATAGGTACAATTCTCTTATCAACATTAATGTAACATTGCGCTAACATAGCGATCTTCAATAATCAATGACCTAGTTTTCTTAAGAATTTTTCAAAATTAGTTAAGAGTAGCAGCAAGTCATAACAAGACATACTTAGATGGAGATAGTCAAGAAAAGATGCGGGAAAGAAGAAATATAAAAAAAAAAAAAGGACAACATAAATTAAGGGAATGGGGTAGCGCATGGGGTATATGGGTTAAAATGAGAAAGTATTATCCCATCTGGTTTGGTATATCAGTGGTGCTGGAAGGCTGTGATTATGTCCCATAGGCCCCAAGTGTAGGTTAATATATGATTCTTAAATCAGTATGAAAGTTGTGAGATAGGCGTACTAAGTAAAGTCATGGGATCCCTGCTCCCATATAAATTGAATGTTTGAAATCATGTCGTTTTTACCTAGATAACAGTAATGCATCTTTTCTAGCGTGAGAATGTGGCTTACTTCAGATTTCCATTGGGCAATCGTAGGTATCTCTTGTGTTTTCCACAGTCGGGGAATTAACCTCTTAGCACACGATAACATTAAAAGAAGTAGTTTTCTGCGATAGAAAAGAAAAATGATTTACGGAGATAGTGTAATATTTACGCTCAGGAGATTAGATATGTGCCTCTCTACTTGGTTCCAAAAGTTATTTAGGTGTGGGCAAGACCACCAAATATGGATGAGGGTGCCCTCTTCTCCACATCTCCTCCAACAGCTGGAGGAGGCGGTAGGGTATATAACCCTCAGGCGTTGCAGTGTTAAATACCACCGGGCTAATATTTTAAAGTTCAGTTTGGATATAGTCAAGGAAATGGAAGAGGAGTGTGTGTGACGGAAGCATCGTCTCCAAGTCTCAGTGTCTAGATCTGTATGAAGTTCATCTGTCCATCTCTTTACGTAAGTTGGTCGTTTCTCAGGGAAAAATCCTCTGAGGATTTTGTATATCATGGATAAGTGTGCTTTTTCTATCTTTGGGTTGATACAAAGCTGTTCGAAAGCAGTTAAGGGTCTCAGTATCGTTTCTTTATGTGGGCTGTGATTAATTGCGTGTCTGATTTATAAGTAAGAGTACCAACAGTGAAAAGGTGGTCCCAGTTCTTCATTAAGCGTAAGTCTGTCTTTAACACCCGAGGGGGTGGTCACTAAGTATATTGGTAAGGCCGTAAGGAGTTTGTTAACAGGGTTATGAGTGAAAATGCTATGTTTGAGGAATAGGTGGTACCGGAGTAAAGGGGTTAAAGGAGATATTGTTGTGGAGATTCCTTTTGAGTGGGCTAGCACATCGTCTCATATAGCTAGGGTAGTTTTAATATAATCATTATGTTGTATGATGTGCGGTCTAGAGTCCCTAGGCATCCATGGCAAATCTCTCATGTGGTTAACCTGTGATAGATGACTCTCCATTTGAATCCAAATCTTTGAAGGATTGGCATGATTCCATGCCACGACTCTAGCTAAATGCGCGGCTTTGTAATAATTGATTAGATTAGGGACACCTAGACCCCCATCTTCCTTATTCAGGTACATAGTGTGTTGGGCTACTCTAGGACATTTGTACGACCAAATAAAAGAATTGATCATTTTTTGTTGCGTACGAAGGAAAGGTTTTGGTATGGCCATGGGTAGGGTTTGAAAAAGATATAGGTACTTAGGGAGTATCATCATTTTCACTGTGTTTATCCGTCCAAGCCAGGATAAATGTCCTTGCCTATGCCAGTTATCCAGTGAAGTTTTGATGTTGTTTTGAAGGTTGGTGAAGTTATCGGGAAATAGTTTAAGCATATCTTTGGGGATCGTTAAGCCTAAGTACTTGAGTTTATTGGTTAATACAAATTTTGTACTTTGAGATATACTGAGGATTTCTTGGGCAGTTGAGTTAATCAGCATTATCCCCGATATCTCCATGTTAATGGAGAAGTTGGAAACTTGTTTATAACTTTCTAATATTTGTATTAGGGCAGGTAGGGAACTGGTCGGGGACCTCAAGGTGAAGATTACGTCGTCCGCAAACAAGAGGCATTTTTGATTTACGTCCCCAAATTGTAGGCCTTGGATCTGTTGACAATTTCTAATTTGCAATGCTAATATTTCTACTGTGAGAGCAAATAATAGGGGTGAGAGTGGGCAACCCTGACGAGTCCCGTTGGAAATGGGGAAGGGTTGAGAGATATTATTATTTACTTTAACCTTAGCGCTCGGATTGTGGTAGAGGGCCTTTATTCTATTGATGAATAGCTCAGAGAAGCCGAATTTTGACAGAGTGGACCACATAAATTGCCAGTCCACTCTGTCAAATGCTTTCTCTGCATCTGTAGAGAGTATGGTAAGGGGTGAGAGGTCATGTTGTGCGCGTTGCAGTGAGTGGATCAGTCTGGTTGTTTCGTTAAGAGTTTTATGCTACGGCGCTATGCAAGTCCTATTGAAAAAAGAGGATAAGCAATTTACGTAAGTGGATTTGCGGTACTCCCTATACATGATTATGGAGTTGGTCAGGCTGACACCGCTGCTTCTTTCTGCAAACTTGAAAGAGCACATTTCACTTGACATCTCTGATGCTGTACAAAGTTACCTTCAATCAAAATGTCACTATGGTTTACTAGTCAGAAGTTAAAAACTACTAGCCCAGAGGGTAGAAGTTAGTAGTCCACTCAATGTTAAAGATGGAAATAAGTCAAATTTCTAAGTCGTCCACTGCAATTTCTATGTCGTCCAGGTCCACTGGACCACTGGAAATTTCAATCCCTATATATATATATATATATATATATATATATATATATATATATATATATACTCACACACTTACAAAATAAACATTACAAAAAGGTAAAAATGTATAGCTGAATCCTCTATTCTATGGCTGGGCCTTGAGATTGATATAATATAACTTATATTGTTGAATTAAATAAAAGACCAATATTTACTTTGTTGTAGCATGCTAATTGGTGTTGCATTTCAAGGCTGCAGACAAATATATATCACCTTTCATTCACAATCACTTGATTAGGATCCCTTTATTTCCTGAATATTTGTTCGCTATCTCGCAGAATACAACATTTCCTAAATTAGAATAAAAAACTGTCGGCTAGATTTGGAGTTTTGTCGGTAAGGACCCGCGTAGCTAACGCTGGCTTTTTTCTGGCCGCACCATAAAAATAACTCTGGTATTGAGAGTCCACATAAAGGCTGCGTTAGGCTCCAAAAAAGGAGCGTAGAGCATTTTTAACGCAACTTCAACTCTCGATACCAGAGTTGCTTACGGACGCGGCCAGCCTCAAAAACGTGCTCGTGCACGATTCCCCCATAGGAAACAATGGGGCTGTTTGAGCTGAAAAAAAACCTAACACCTGCAAAAAAAGCCGCGTTCAGCTCTTAACGCAGCCCCATTGTTTGCTATGTGTAAACACTTCCTACGTCTGCACCTAACACCCTAACATGTACCCCGAGTCTAAACACCCCTAACCTTACACTTATTAACCCCTATTCTGCCGCCCCCGCTATCGCTGACCCCTGCATATTTTTTTTAACCCCTAATCTGCCGCTCCGTAAACCGCCGCTACTTACATTATCCCTATGTACCCCTAATCTGCTGCCCCTAACACCGCCGACCCCTATATTATATTTATTAACCCCTAATCTGCTCCCCACAACGTCGCCTCCACCTGCCTACACTTATTAACCCCTAATCTGCCGACCGGACCTGAGCGCTACTATAATAAAGTTATTAACCCCTAATCCGCCTCACTAACCCTATAATAAATAGTATTAACCCCTAATCTGCCCTCCCTAACATCGCCGACACCTAACTTCAATTATTAACCGCTAATCTGCCGACCGGAGCTCACCGCTATTCTAATAAATGTATTAACCGCTAAAGCTAAGTCTAACCCTAACACTAACACCCCCCTAAGTTAAATATAATTTTAATCTAACTAAATAAATTAACTCTTATTAAATAAATTATTCCTATTTAAAGCTAAATACTTACCTGTAAAATAAATCCTAATATAGCTACAATATAAATTATAATTACATTGTAGCTATTTTAGGATTAATATTTATTTTACAGGCAACTTTGTAATTATTTTAACCATGTACAATAGCTATTAAATAGTTAAGAACTATTTAATAGCTACCTAGTTAAAATAATTACAAAATTACCTGTAAAATAAATCCTGACCTAAGTTACAATTAAACCTAACACTATACTATCATTAAATTAATTAAATAAACTACCTATAATTACCTACAATTAAACCTAACACTACACTATCAATACATTAATTAAATACAATATCTACAAATAACTACAATGAAATAAACTAACTAAAGTACAAAAAATAAAAAAGAACTAAGTTACAAAAAATAAAAAAATATCTACAAACATAAGAAATATATTACAACAATTTTAAACTAATTACACCTACTCTAAGCCCCCTAATAAAATAACAAAGACCCCCAAAATAAAAAATGCCCTACCCTATTCTAAATTAATAAAGTTCAAAGCTCTTTTACCTTACCAGCCCTGAACAGGGCGCTTTGCGGGGCATGCCCCAAGAAGTTCAGCTCTTTTGCCTGTAAAAAAAACACATACAATACCCCCCCCAACATTACAACCCACCACCCACATACCCCTAATCTAACCCAAACCCCCCTTAAATAAACCTAACACTAAGCCCCTGAAGATCATCCTACCTTGTCTTCACCTCACCAGGTATCACCGATCCATCCTGGCTCCAAAATCTTCATCCAACCCAAGCGGGGGCTGGCGATCCATCATCCGGTGGCTGAAGAGGTCCAGAAGAGGCTCCAAAGTTTTCATCTTATCTGGGAAGAAGAGGCGATCCGGACCGGCAACCATCTTGATCCAAGCGGCATCTTCTATCTTCATCCGATGACGACCGGCTCCATCCTGAAGACCTCCACCGCGGACCCATCTTCTTCCGGCGACGTCCAACTGAAGAATGACGCTTCCTTTAAGGGACGTCATCCAAGATGGTGTCCTTCGAATTCCGATTGGCTGATAGGATTCTATCAGCCAATCGGAATTAAGGTAGGAATATTCTGATTGGCTGATGGAATCAGCCAATCAGAGTCAAGTTCAATCCGATTGGCTGATCCAATCAGCCAATCAGATTGAGCTCGCATTCTATTGGCTGTTCCGATCAGCCAATAGAATGCGAGCTCAATCTGATTGGCTGATTGGATCAGCCAATCGGATTGAACTTGATTCTGATTGGCTGATTCCATCAGCCAATCAGAATATTCCTACCTTAATTCCGATTGGCTGATAGAATCCTATCAGCCAATCGGAATTCGAGGGACGCCATCTTGGATGACGTCCCTTAAAGGAACCGTCATTCTTCAGTTGGACGTCGCCGGAAGAAGATGGGTCCGCGGTGGAGGTCTTCAGGATGGAGCCGGTCGTCATCGGATGAAGATAGAAGATGCCGCTTGGATCAAGATGGTTGCCGGTCCGGATCGCCTCTTCTTCCCGGATAGGATGAAGACTTTGGAGCCTCTTCTGGACCTCTTCAGCCACCGGATGATGGATCGCCAGCCCCCGCTTGGGTTGGATGAAGATTTTGGAGCCAGGACGGATCGGTGATACCTGGTAAGGTGAAGACAAGGTAGGATGATCTTCAGGGGCTTAGTGTTAGGTTTATTTAAGGGGGGTTTGGGTTAGATTAGGGGTATGTGGGTGGTGGGTTGTAATGTTGGGGGGGGGTATTGTATGTTTTTTTTTTACAGGCAAAAGAGCTGAACTTCTTGGGGCATGCCCCGCAAAGCGCCCTGTTCAGGGCTGGTAAGGTAAAAGAGCTTTGAACTTTATTAATTTAGAATAGGGTAGGGCATTTTTTATTTTGGGGGTCTTTGTTATTTTATTAGGGGGCTTAGAGTAGGTGTAATTAGTTTAAAATTGTTGTAATATTTTTCTTATGTTTGTAGATATTTTTTTATTTTTTGTAACTTAGTTCTTTTTTATTTTTTGTACTTTAGTTAGTTTATTTCATTGTAGTTATTTGTAGATATTGTATTTAATTAATGTATTGATAGTGTAGTGTTAGGTTTAATTGTAGGCAATTATAGGTATTTTATTTAATTAATTTAATGATAGTATAGTGTTAGGTTTAATTGTAACTTAGGTTAGGATTTATTTTACAGGTAATTTTGTAATTATTTTAACTAGGTAGCTATTAAATAGTTCTTAACTATTTAATAGCTATTGTACATGGTTAAAATAATTACAAAGTTGCCTGTAAAATAAATATTAATCCTAAAATAGCTACAATGTAATTATAATTTATATTGTAGCTATATTAGGATTTATTTTACAGGTAAGTATTTATCTTTAAAAAGGAATAATTTATTTAATAAGAGTTAATTTATTTCGTTAGATTAAAATTATATTTAATTTAGGGGGGTGTTAGTGTTAGGGTTAGACTTAGCTTTAGGGGTTAATACATTTATTAGAATAGCGGTGAGCTCCGGTCGGCAGATTAGGGGTTAATAATTGAAGTTAGGTGTCGGCGATGTTAGGGAGGGCAGATTAGGGGTTACTACTATTTATTATAGGGTTAGTGAGGCGGATTAGGGGTTAATAACTTTATTATAGTAGCGGTGCGGTCCGCTCGGCAGATTAGGGGTTAATAAGTGTAGGCAGGTGGAGGCGACGTTGAGGGGGGCAGATTAGGGGTTAATAAATATAATATAGGGGTCGGCGGTGTTAGGGGCAGCAGATTAGGGGTACATAGCTATAATGTAGGTGGCGGCGCTTTGCGGTCGGCAGATTAGGGGTTAATTATTGTAGGTAGCTGGCGGCGATGTTGTGGGGGGCAGATTAGGGGTTATAAAATATAATACAGGGGTCGGCGGTGTTAGGGGCAGCAGATTAGGGGAACATAAGTATAACGTAGGTGGCGGTCGGCAGATTAGGGGTTAAAAAAATGTAATCGAGTGGCGGCGATGTGGGGGGGCCTCGGTTTAGGGGTACATAGGTAGGTTATGGGTGTTAGTGTACTTTAGAGTACAGTAGTTAAGAGCTTTATGAACCGGCGTTAGCCCAGAAAGCTCTTAACTACTGACTTTTTTCTGTGGCTGGAGTTTTGTCGTTAGATTTCTAACGCTCCCTTCAGACACGACTCTAAATACCGGAGTTAGAAAAATCCCATTGAAAAGATAGGATACGCAATTTACGTAAGGGGATCTGCGGTATGGAAAGGTCGCGGCTGAAAAGTGAGCGTTAGACCCTTTTTTGAGTGACTCCAAATACCGGAGTTAGCCTAAAACCAGCGTTAGGAGCCTCTAACGCTGGTTTTCACGGCTACCGCCAAACTCCAAATCTAGGCCTGTGTAAATTAGATAATATAATTATCAAGGATAATTTTAATCTCAACTGTTGACTAGTTTTAATTTAGTTTCAGACAGATAATACAAAATTTTAAACTATAACATAATTTTCTCTTTAACACATAAAGTGATAAAAGTGTGTGTTTGTTTTGTGTGTGTGTGTGTGTGTGTGTGTGTGCAGGTTTGTGTGTTAAAAGAGATTGTTAATTTATTCAGGAAATACACCAGGACAATGGATTTTTGACCTTACATGCTCCAAATTGTTTAACTGAGTAATATAAAAGGAGAATTAGAATTTTTCAGTTCACTACATTAACAGTTTTCATACTGCCCAAAATATCTATTAATAAGTTTTGAACATTCAATTGGATGGCTCATTTCAGACAAAAAACATATTGTAAGCCAATAAAAATGTTTATCAGTTGCTAGGTGATGTGCCACTGTTAAATTGACAAATCCTATCAACATCCTAGTCTCTTACTTATTTCTGTAAACACATCTTAAAAGCTGTTTTAACTTTTATAATTATCCCTTAGGTATACTGTACATATCACTTTGTATGCTGCCTTTGTAACTCTTTGTTTAGTAAAACAATGTAAAACATTGTCACCATATAGTGTCAACAAATCTCGTTTGTCTGCTTTGATTTGTTTATAATACTCTTCTAGTTTTTAAATAGATTTATAGTTTGGAAATGTAATGAAATTATGTTCCTTATGAAGAATTCACAGCATTAGGAAAGTGATACAGTGGCATAAATTCACAAAATCTGTTACCCAATGTGTCTCTATTTTGTACAGTATTATGAGGATCTACTCCCCTAACACACAGCTCATTGTTTAATATATTAGCTCTTGAATAAAAAAGTAAATGGGGAATCTGGGGAGGTTGGAGGGAATGTTGGTTAATCTACCCTGTGAGGATAATAAACTATTCTTTGTGGCAAGAGGGTGTCAGGATAGGGGATATTTACATGATAGGGTAATAGCCTGCTTTTAGTAATAGCAGACATGCAATATGACAAATATGGGTCTGAGATATATGTTAACAAAAGCTGGTTTGGTCACTTTTAATATGATTAATGTGTCAGTTACTCAGAGTAAAATTTTTTTGTCTTTTTTTTCCCTTTATTGTTTCTTTAATAGTTTATCGATACATTGCAATAAAATAATGTGAAAATGTGGGAAGTAAGATCTCCAAAACATATTCGTGTCTAGACCCTGTGTTTAAAAAAACTTAAAGGGATTATGACACTCCCAAACTAATTTAGATATTTTATAAATTATTGACTTGCCAGAAAAAGCTAAAACTCACAGCCAATGGTGTAAGAAATAAATATTAGATTTTAGACTGAAAGTATACAGCATTATTTGGCTGCCAACATAGGCTGCAACATATTATTTAGGGTTATAATGCAACCTTTTGTGTCAGCCAAGTTGCTATAGTGACACAGTACTGGAACTGCAGCATCCCTTTAATATTGTTGTAATAACTGAAAGAGCATCTTTATATTTTATTTTTAAATTAAACTGGATCAGCAATGAATGAATGTTGCCCAGTCAAAAGCAAATGCTAGTTCAAATTGAAAGTCAAATCAAACTGGGAACCGAAGCCTATTTATTTAGTAGTTTATGTGAATATAAATATGTCATTTTAATGATATTGCCCTATGCTCTTCTTTCTTCTAATCACTCTGAAACTGTTCACAAAACTGATTTACAAAAGCACCAAACAAACAGAACTTTTTAACAAACCCATCTGTCATTATACCCTACCTCGTGAAACTGTTTCTTCCAACATATTTTTGTCAATCTATTGAACCAGTGGTCAGTTAATGCTGATGCATTACTTGTAAATGCTGCTGTACGTGTTTTGTGTACAGAGACATTAATTATCTCTGGAACTCAGAATGACCACATATGGCTTGGTTCCACACCCAAACTGTCTTATTAGAGGATCAAAAGGCTGGGAGTCATTATCATATCTCACACAGTGACTGTAACAGTAGGGAGCTTGTTACACAGAGTTTTCTCTCATCATGCTGCTAAATTTGTTATTATATTACTATTTTGACCTTTATACATTTCTCTTGTTTATTGTTAATGAATGTAATAACTCACCAATAAATGGCCAAGCTTTATATTATTTAATGTATTTGCAAGTTGAATTGTGCTTTAAAAATTATTCTAATGATATATATATATATATATATATATATATATATATATATATATATATATATATATACAAGTAAATGTCAAATGTTCATATACAATTTTGAATAGCGTAATCATTTGATAAATTGGTTTGTGTGAAACTAATCTATTAACACAAATATTTAGTCGGATAATAAAATTCTATTGTATATAAGAACAGTGTTTTTCATCTTCTATATAACGTCGATCGCTTGCATATGCATTAGGCCGAATCACTGATACACACTGTGTCTTTGAAGCACACACAAGGGAACAGCAAAGTATCCCTTTATACTAAGTTGGAGTAACCTTAAAAAAAAAAAAAAAAAGTTAGACAGACAGAAATGTGTTGCTTGCACATACATGTGTGTTAATCCTCTTCAAAAGAGTTACAAACAGTCCTAGTTAAAGAACCTATCGGGTTACGCTCGTATTAAATATGCAGTAACTATCTATATGTATAGATAGTTACTGCATATTTAATACGAGCGTAACCCGATAGATATATATATATAGATATATACAGATATACACTCACCGACTACTTTATTAGGTATACCTGTTCAATTGCTTGGTAACACAAATTGCTAATCAGCCAATCACATGGCAGCAACGCAATGCTTTTAGGCATCTAGACGTAGTGAAGACAACTTGCTGAAGTTCAAACCAAGCATCAGAATGGGGAAGAAAGGGGATTTAAGTGACTTTGAACGTGGCATGGTTGTTGGAGCCAGACGGACTGGTCTGAGTATTTCAAAAACATCTGATCTACTGGGATTAGCGGCAGTTGTGTGAACAATTCCTTGTTGATGTCAGAGGTCAGAGGAGAATGAGCAGACTGGTTTGAGATTATAGAAAGGCAACAGTAACTCAAATAACCACTCGTTACAACCAAGGTATGCAGAATACCATCTCCGAACACACAACATGTCGAACCTTGAAGTAGATAGGCTACAGCAGCAGAAGACCACACCAGGTGCCACTCCTGTCAGTTAAGAACAGGAAATTGAGGCTACAATTCACACAGGCTCACCAAAATTGGACAATAGAAGATTGGAAAAATGTTGCCTGGTCTGATGAGTCTCGATTTCAGCAGCGACTTTCAGATGGTAGAGTCAGAATTTGGTGTAAACAACATGAAAGCATGGATACATCCTGCCTTCTATCAACAGTTCAGGCTGTTGGTTGTTGTGTAATGGTGTGGGGGATATTTTCTTGGCACACTTTGGCCCCTTTATACCAATTGAGCAACATTTAAACGCCACAGCCTACCTGAATATTTTTTGCCAGCATGTGTCCTGGCAAATTATGGCCTAGATTTAGAGTTCGGCGGTAGCCGTCAAAACCAGCGTTAGAGGCTCCTAACGCTGGTTTTGGCCGCCCGCTGGTATTTGGAGTCAGTGATTAAAGGGTCTAACGCTCACTTTGCAGCCGCGACTTTTCCATACCGCAGATCCCCCTACGCCATTTGCGTAGCCTATCTTTTCAATGGGATCTTTCTAACGCCGGTATTTAGAGTCGTTTCTGCAGTGAGCGTTAGAGCTCTAACGACAAGATTCCAGCCGCCTGAAAATAGCAGGAGTTAAGAGCTTTCTGGCTAACGCCGGTTCATAAAGCTCTTAACTACTGTACCCTAAAGTACACTAACACCCATAAACTACCTATGTACCCCTAAACCGAGGTCCCCCCACATCGCCGCCACTCGATTAAAAATTTTAACCCCTAATCTGCCGACCGCCACCTACGTTATACTTATGTACCCCTAATCTGCTGCCCCTAACCCCGCCGACCCCTATATTACATTTATTAACCCCTAATCTGCCCCCCACAACATCGCCGCCAGCTACTTAAAATAATTAACCCCTAATCTTCCGACCGCAAAGCGCCGCCACCTACGTTATCCCTATGTACCCCTAATCTGCTACCCCTAACACCGCCGACCCCTATATTATATTTATTATCCCCTAATCTGCCCCCCTCAACGTCGCCGACACCTGCCTACACTTATTAACCCCTAATCTGCCGAGCGGACCTGAGCGCTACTATAATAAAGTTATTAACCCCTAATCCGTCTCACTAACCCTATCATAAATAGTATTAACCCCTAATCTGCCCTCCCTAACATCGCCGACACCTAACTTCAATTATTAACCCCTAATCTGACGACCGGAGCTCACCGCTACTATAATAAATGGATTAACCCCTAAAGCTAAGTCTAACCCTAACACTAACACCCCCCTAACTTAAATATAATTTACATCTAACGAAATAAATTAACTCTTATTAAATAAATTAATCCTATTTAAAGCTAAATACTTACCTGTAAAATAAACCCTAATATAGCTACAATATAAATTATAATTATATTTTAGCTATTTTAGGATTAATATTTATTTTACAGGCAACTTGGTATTTATTTTAACTAGGTACAATAGCTATTAAATAGTTAAGAACTATTTAATAGTTACCTAGTTAAAATAATTACAAAATTACCTGTAAAATAAATCCTAACCTAAGATATAATTAAACCTAACACTACCCTATCAATAAAATAATTAAATAAACTACCTACAATTACCTACAATTAACCTAACACTACACTATCAATAAATAAATTAAATACAATTGCTACAAATAAATACAATTAAATAAACTAGCTAAAGTACAAAAAATAAAAAAGAACTAAGTTACAGAAAATAAAAAAATATTTACAAACATAAGAAAAATATTACAACAATTTTAAACTAATTACACCTACTCTAAGCCCCCTAATAAAATAACAAAGCCCCCCAAAATAAAAAATTCCCTACCCTATTCTAAATTTAAAAAGTTACAAGCTCTTTTACCTTACCAGCCCTGAACAGGGCCCTTTGCGGGGCATGCCCCAAGAAGTTCAGCTCTTTTGCCTGTAAAAGAAAACATACAATACCCCCCCCCCCCAACATTACAACCCACCACCCACATACCCCTAATCTAACCCAAACCACCCTTAAATAAACCTAACACTAATCCCCTGATGATCTTCCTACCTTGTCTTCACCATACCAGGTTCACCGATCCGTCCTGGCTCCGATATCTTCATCCAACCCAAGCGGGGGCTAGACATCCACTGAAGAAGTCCAGAAGAGGCTCCAAAGTCTTCATCCTATCCGGCAAGAAGAGGACATCCGGACCGGCAAACATCTTCTCCAAGCCGCATCTTCTATCTTCTTCCATCCGGTGCGGAGCGGGTCCATCTTGAAGCAGGCGACGCGGATCCATCCTCTTCTTCCGATGTCTCCCGACGAATGACGGTTCCTTTAAGGGACGTCATCCAAGATGGCGTCCCTCGAATTCCGATTGGCTGATAGGATTCTATCAGCCAATCGGAATTAAGGTAGGAATTTTCTGATTGGCTGATGGAATCAGCCAATCAGAATCTAGTTCAATCCGATTGGCCGATCCAATCAGCCAATCAGATTGAGCTCGCATTCTATTGGCTGATCGGAACAGCCAATAGAATGCGAGCTCAATCTGATTGGCTGATTGGATCGGCCAATCGGATTGAACTAGATTCTGATTGGCTGATTCCATCAGCCAATCAGAAAATTCCTACCTTAATTCCGAGAAGATGTTTGCCGGTCCGGATGTCCTCTTCTTGCCGGATAGGATGAAGACTTTGGAGCCTCTTCTGGACTTCTTCAGTGGATGTCTAGCCCCCGCTTGGGTTGGATGAAGATATCGGAGCCAGGACAGATCGGTGAACCTGGTATGGTGAAGACAAGGTAGGAAGATCATCAGGGGATTAGTGTTAGGTTTATTTAAGGGTGGTTTGGGTTAGATTAGGGGTATGTGGGTGGTGGGTTGTAATGTTGGGGGGGGGTATTGTATGTTTTCTTTTACAGGCAAAAGAGCTGAACTTCTTGGGGCATGCCCCGCAAAGGGCCCTGTTCAGGGCTGGTAAGGTAAAAGAGCTTGTAACTTTTTAAATTTAGAATAGGGTAGGGAATTTTTTATTTTGGGGGGCTTTGTTATTTTATTAGGGGGCTTAGAGTAGGTGTAATTAGTTTAAAATTGTTGTAATATTTTTCTTATGTTTGTAAATATTTTTTTATTTTCTGTAACTTAGTTCTTTTTTATTTTTTGTACTTTAGCTAGTTTATTTAATTGTATTTATTTGTAGCAATTGTATTTAATTTATTTATTGATAGTGTAGTGTTAGGTTAATTGTAGGTAATTGTAGGTAGTTTATTTAATTATTTTATTGATAGGGTAGTGTTAGGTTTAATTATATCTTAGGTTAGGATTTATTTTACAGGTAATTTTGTAATTATTTTAACTAGGTAACTATTAAATAGTTCTTAACTATTTAATAGCTATTGTACCTAGTTAAAATAAATACCAAGTTGCCTGTAAAATAAATATTAATCCTAAAATAGCTAAAATATAATTATAATTTATATTGTAGCTATATTAGGGTTTATTTTACAGGTAAGTATTTAGCTTTAAATAGGATTAATTTATTTAATAAGAGTTAATTTATTTCGTTAGATGTAAATTATATTTAAGTTAGGGGGGTGTTAGTGTTAGGGTTAGACTTAGCTTTAGGGGTTAATACATTTATTAGAATAGCGGTGAGCTCCGATCGGAAGATTAGGGGTTAATAATTGAAGGTAGGTGTCGGCGACGTTGTGGGGGGCAGATTAGGGGTTAATAAATATAATATAGGGGTCGGCGGTGTTAGGGGCAGCAGATTAGGGGTACATAGGGATAACGTAGGTTGCGGCGGTTTACGGAGCGGAAGATTAGGGGTTAAAACTGTAATGCAGGGGTCAGCGATAGCGGGGGCGGCAGATTAGGGGTTAATAAGTGTAAGGTTAGGGGTGTTTAGACTCGGGGTACATGTTAGAGTGTTAGGTGCAGACGTAGGAAGTGTTTCCCCATAGGAAACAATGGGGCTGCGTTAGGAGCTGAACGCTGCTTTTTTGCAGGTGTTAGGTTTTTTTTCAGCTCAAACAGTCCCATTGTTTCCTATGGGAGAATCGTGCACGAGCACGTTTTTGATGCCGGCCGCGTCCGTAAGCAACTCTGGTATCGAGAGTTGCATTTGCGGTAAAAATGCCCTACGCTCCTTTTTTGGAGCCTAACGCAGCATTTGTTTGAACTCTCGATACCAGAGTTAATTTTATGGTGCGGCCAGAAAAAAGCCCGCGGAGCGTTAACAGCCCTTTTACCGCCGAACTCTAAATCTAGGCCTTTAGGTGGCCTTTTTTGTGCATGGACTTTAGGAGAGGCTTCCTTCGTGGACGACACCCATGCATGCTATTCCTCTGCAATGTGTTCCGTATTGTGTCACAGGAAACAATCACCCAAGTTTGGCTTTCTACTTCTTTAGCTAACTGCAGTGAACTTGCATGGCGATTTTCTTCAACCCTTCTCATCAGAAGATGCTCCTGTCGAGGTGTTAACTTCCGTGGACGGCCTGCACTTCTCTGCGAGATGGTTGCAGTTCCATCTTTGTTACATTTTTGTATCACTTTTGCTACAGTATTCTGACTGATAAGTAAAGCTTTGCTGATCTTCTTGTAGCCTTCACCTTTCTTGTGTAAAGAAATTATTTTCTTTCTCAGGCCTTGTGACATTTCTCTTCCATGTGGTGCCATTGCGGACAGCATGACATGGGAAAGGGTTTACGCCCTTTTATAATCAACTGTCTGCTGGACACATGTTTAATGAATAATTTGACTCACCTAAAGTTTAATTTTTGCTAATTAGGAATTTGTTGTCAGACATTTAGCTTTGCTCCTATGACTCTCTCTGGGGTGTATTCAATTTTGCAACATGGTCTTGAATAAATTTGTTAGGAAAAAAATAAAAAATACTTAGAACATATTCTGCTATGTGCAGAACATTGGATGTGAAATATTTACAGTAAATACACAGTATAACAGACACACACACACACACACACACACACACATATATTGTACATACAGTATGTATTTACGTGTTTATATGTCTATATATGTCTGTAAATACATATATACACATATAAATACATAACTACATATTTACACGTGTATATATATATGCATATATATCCATATTTAGACATGTATATGTGTGTATCTATGGAATATCTACCTAGCGCCTGTGTAATCCTTTATACTCTAGCTGTCAATAAGAAACTCTAAGAATATATGGATGTAGCCTCTGCGCCTCAACTAGAAGTGGGCTAGGATGTGAATAGGTAGTACACGTGTATTTATTAATGACAATAAATGTTGACAGTTAAAACAATTAAAACAATAATTAAAACAAAAGTTTTTAAACAATAAATAATTTGCAATATGCAAAGATACCTATGTGGAATATTCAAATAGTAAATTAACATGGATCCATGTTTATCAACATCCAAAAAGACTGGTAAGATGTGACAGTAGACAATGTTGATAATAATATGCGAATAAAAGCTATATACACACACACACACACACACACACACACATATATATATATATATATATATATATATATATATATATATATATATATGGAAAAAGTACCACTAAAGAAAGTACCACTAAAGCAGTACTACACCACCTTGCTACACAAATGGGGCACTAAGCGCCTAGCGGGGTATTGGCCGTGGTGTAGTGAGAAGTCACAAATTGTTCCTATCAGTTGAGTGTAATTTGTAATCCCAGGTTCAGTGAAAATATGATGTAGAATTTCCAAGCGTATACTTAGGTAGAGTCCAATATAGTTATGTTATAGATGATCCCTCATTAGTGATGGTGTAGGAGAAAAAAGGGTATGTGACTGAAAGCTCAAAAAATAGTGCAAAATAGTGGGGGGGAAAAGGATAATCATTCAACAAAGGATAAAAATACAAAAATGTAAACATGTGAAAAAAATTGATTTTTTTTTTTTTTTAGCAGGAATTGCCAAAAGATGCCATTGATGAAAAAAGATGAAAAAATGTGTTGAAGTTAGGATAAATACATTCGTAGGTGCAATATAAGTCTAAGTGATGAAAGTTAGCGAATGAAAAATTATTCTCAAGGTTCAGTTGGGTGTTGCGAGATTAGTGCACCTGGGTGCTGCAGGGTTAGTGCTGCGACCACAGGTGGAAATTCCAGAGATTTTAGTGGATGTTCTGCTCCTAGCTGGATTTATCTGTGAAATATCTGCTCCTAGCTGGATTTATCTGTGAAAGATAATCAATATAGTGTAGTATGCTCAAAGTAGATATAGATGTAGAAATAAGGCTTACCAGATGCTTGGTCAACGCGTTTCTGCCCTCACAGGCCTTTTCAAGACTGGTTTGTTGTATGTGCTGGTAGCCTTTTATACCTGTTTCATAATTGTTTGTTTTGTGGTCACAAGTTGCTAAAAACCTGTGACCATTTTTTTTATTTATTTTTTAAGTGAATCTTTATTAACATATTAGTGTACACAGAGTAATAATGTTATATCAAAAAGTATATACGCAAACCGTTTTTATATCTTTATGATCTTTTGGTCTGTTTGTTTATTTATGATCACCATTTAAGTGCTGATGACACATCCAGTATTTGTCTTCAAATCTTCTTTCTCAAATCGTTTTTTATATACACACACACATATTCATTTGTATTTGTTCAATTTTCTATGTGTTATAGACTTTTATGTCTATCCAAAGTCAGTGTAAAAGTTTACTTTGTTTACTGCTGCCAAAATTCAGCTCTTTTCATTGGCTGTGACATCATCACCATGTTATTCTAGTGGTGGGTAGTCCTAGCCAGTTTTCTATTGGGTATTGTGTTTCCATATTTGTGATTGGGGATAGATAGCTTTTCCTCTCCTACCGATAATATTATCGATAATATTTTAAAAATATAAAAATACACTTTTAAAGGCACTAGATATGCCATATAATGCAGGATAGCAGTGTTTTTTGCAGCAATAGATTTTTCCCTTGCGATAATCCTATTTGGTCTTATTTAGTGATGCCGCTATTCGGCTATTCCTATTAGGTATGACGTCAACACCACATTGTGTTGACGATAGGTGTGTACATGCTGCCTAGTTTCAATTGGATATTAGGTTTTAAATCGCATATTCCTTAGAAAATAGAACAGTTAGTAATATGAAAAGTGATAGAGAAAAATACCCTCTATCTCTATATAAATATCGACATGTTAGGGGGCTGTGAGGACTTGTGATGTGGGGTTGTTCTATCTTTTTAGTGATGTTATTATGAGAGACTATTAGTATATTCACTAATTCCTGCCGATTTTGGGCTGTTGTGATTGGCTATGACGTCACCGATCTGTTTATATTTGCGGTGAACGTATATTAATAGCCTAAATCATATGTTAGTGCTGTGTATAATTATATACAGGACTCCTCTTTCAGGGTAGTAACAATGCTCATGCTAGTAGTATTCCTATTAAGCAATATTGCTTGTGATGTTCGTGGCAAGCCCTGTTTACATTATTGCTTTATACAGTAATATCTGGTTTGAATACTTATGGTGGTGTATTGTATGGAGAGATAATTGTGTGCTTTTTATAAAAACTTCTGAGGATTTCTGATCCTAAGATATTTAGACTAGAAAGCTTATTAGATTAGATTAGATTTGTCTTATTGTCATTGTACAATGTAAGAAAACAGAGACAACGAAATTATAAAGCTTATTTGATAATCCTATAAATAGAGGATATAGGATATTCTAGCCTGAGTCGGCTCTTAAGCACATATAAATACATAACTACATATTTACACATATACTGTATATACATACATATCCATATTTAGACTGTGCTCAAGCGAAAGTGTTTACTTTCAACTTGTATACCAGTGCGATTTAACTTGTGCGCAAATGGTTGCACAAACATTTCTGCTCCACTTGTAATGTGTCCTTAGGGAGCCAATGACAAAAGGCATTTGCGTTTAGCCATCAAGCACCAGCTAGCTCCTAGTGGTGAATTGCTACTGTGGAGCTAGCTTTAACTATGCATTTAACACACTTTGCAGGGTTAAAGACATAGTTATATGCAAGCAACAGTGAATTGTTATTAGAGCATATTTCTTTTTTGCAATTTTTGTCCATTTCAGATGTAGACAGCCATGTTTCTAAATGTAAAGTATGATTAAATTAACATAAATAATTGACGCCTTATCATCAAATGTACATGCAATCCAAATTTTTCTTGCGTGATTCACATAAAACATATGATGTTAAACAATTTCTCCAAATTATTATCAAATTTGCTTTTGTGGAAGGAGCAGCAATGCACTACTGGGAGCTAACTGAGTTCATTAGGTGAGTCAATGACAGGAGGCATATATGTAGTCACCAATCAGCAGCTAGTTTCAATTAGTGCATTGCTGCTTCTGAGCCTATCTAGGTATGCTTTTGAACAAAGGGTACCAAGATAACAAAGTAAATTAGATAATATAAGTAAATTGGAAAGTTGTTTATAATTGCACGATTTGTCTTGGTTTCATGTCTATTTATTTGCAATCTGTGTTTGCTTGTGATTAAATAATCTGAGTAATTCAAATAGCGGGTAGTGTTTAACTCCTTCTGGACCCGAAATTTCAGAGAAAAACTTGCCCAAAATACAGGAAAGTTTTTAGCATTTTTGCTATCACTCCTTTTAAACAGAAATAGAACCTTGTTTTTTTTTTATTTACTTATCAAAGCTATATACAGTATATAAAGCTAAATAACCCAAGGTATTGATCTAGGCCCATTTTGATATATTTGATGCCACATTTGGTCGAAAAATGTGATCACGATCACTTAACTTTTAGTGTCTCACTGAAATGATTTACATACAACTATTACAGTCATAAGACAAATGGTTGTAAAAGGTTCTCCGTGATCCCCTTTGTTTAGAAATAGAAGACATGCTTGGCTTTTCCATTGCTTTTTGTTAATTAGAAGGCCGTTAATAGCAGCTGTGCACCTCACTTCGGAAATTCCCGACAGTGAAGTGGTTAATCAGGTATCTTGTAGGGTTAATTTTAGCTGTAGTGTAGAGATCACCCTCCCACCTTTATGATTCCCACCTCCCAAACAACTCTCTCCCCCACCAACCACACTCCTCACCACCATCTTAGATACTGGCAGACACTCTGCCAGTACAAACTTTTTTTTAACTATTATTAATTTCATTTTTGTTTTTTTATTTTTCTTCAGTGTAGGATCCCCTGTTAACCTCCCACTTCCCTGATACCTCCTAAACAGGTCTCTAACCCCCCCCCCCCCTCCTAATTGTCTCTACCATCTTACGAATTGGCAGCTGTCTAAATTATTAATTTACACAAAATAAAATGTTTATTAATGGTGATACCAAATGCCACTACTAAAACTGTACACCAGGACAATATCCCACTTATTTTGTCATTGCCTTGAATTATTACTTGGGTAAATGAGGTGCTATGTATCTGTGAACAGAAAATTGTGATTAGTGGTCAAATGGCCAACCAACTCGTTACATAGTTCCTTTGTCCATGTAGCATAAAGGGTTATTACATATATATTTTTTTCTGTGTATAAAAGAGGATAGTTTTTGTTTTTTAAACAGATTTTCCTGTCCTAAAAAATAAACATTTCTTTTTGTTTTTATGTATGTGACGCATGTCACTAATAGCTTTAGGAGTCTTACTTATCAGTCAGTAGCCATCTAATCCATGGTACAGACAAACACTCCCTGTTACATTTAAAATCAAAACATGTTACAGATTGTTATAAAAGTTTATAATTATAACAATAATGATCTCTAAATATGTATAGTGTAGAGAAGAGAAAAGAAAGAGGTGACATGAAAGAAGCCTTCAAATAAATGAAGGGATTTAATAAAGTTGAAGCTGAAAGCATTTTGCACAAAAAAAGAAAGGGGTCACAATCTAAAGTTAGAGAGTAGCAGATCCAGAAGAACTATAAGGAAGCAGTTTTTTACAAAGAGGGTGGTGGATTTGTGGACTAAAATACCAACAGTGGTGGTAATTAATATAGGTAGATTTGATGGGCCTTTTAGTTTTTATGTACTGTCAAATTCTATGTTTCTATGTAACAAAGTTATTTTGGCACCCCTGTGTGTGTCTATTATACATATAATTACCTTGTTTTGAGTCTGGAGCCAAGTATGTAGAGAAGATTGTGGAGGACCGAAACAGGAGCAGGTTACTTACATTCAGAACTCCAGAGGTGGTTATCAGGTTTAATTAGAGGAGCCGTGCAGTAGTCCAAAAATCTGGCCATGGTCAGGTGCCACTTCTTGGTGCCATTCTGCTACAAGGTTACTTCTGAGGATACTACAAATAGCAACATCGCTGCAGAGTTAGCATATTCAGAAGCATTATTAATGCCAGCATTAATCTTCACTGTGCTTCAAGGCAGCACAAACCTCAACCCTCTCTTCAACTATCAGGTTGGCAATAACACACTTCATAGTTCTGGCAATGCTAAATGTGAAGCTCTTCTCAGTCATGACACATCCCAAGACCCTCATGAGACCATCTAATTCCTTTTGAACAGGTAGGATGTACAGCCAGCCTGATGCTATACTGCCTTACCCCATAAACAGAGTGTGCTCCCACTAACCTGCATCAGTGTTACTGGATAAAACTCTTCAATCAGAGGATGAGCAGCATTACAGCACATGTGAGACATATTGTTGAGAAGTCATTGACAATGATTCAGGGCCGCGAGAGCAAACTCTACTTAGTGCCGGGGGCGGGGGGTGCAAAGTACTTTTCTGTTAGAACTATGACATTTCATAATAATGTCTAACAACTATGGTTAAAATATATCTTCATGAAAAGTAGTTGTTTAATTTCATATTAAAGAACAAACAAACAAAGAAAAACATAATTTATGTAAGAACTTACCTGATAAATTCATTTCTTTCATATTAGCAAGAGTCCATGAGCTAGTGACGTATGGGATATACATTCCTACCAGGAGGGGCAAAGTTTCCCAAACCTCAAAATGCCTATAAATACACCCCTCACCACACCCACAATTCAGTTTAACGAATAGCCAAGAAGTGGGGTGATAAAAAAGTGCGAAAGCATATAAAATAAGGAATTGGAATATTTGTGCTTTATACAAAATCATAACCACCACAAAAAAAGGGCGGGCCTCATGGACTCTTGCTAATATGAAAGAAATGAATTTATCAGGTAAGTTCTTACATAAATTATGTTTTCTTTCATGTAATTAGCAAGAGTCCATGAGCTAGTGACGTATGGGATAATGACTACCCAAGATGTGGATCTTTCCACACAAGAGTCACTAGAGAGGGAGGGATAAAATAAAGACAGCCAATTCCTGCTGAAAATAATCCACACCCAAAATAAAGTTTAACGAAAAACATAAGCAGAAGATTCAAACTGAAACCGCTGCCTGAAGTACTTTTCTACCAAAAACTGCTTCAGAAGAAGAAAATACATCAAAATGGTAGAATTTAGTAAAAGTATGCAAAGAGGACCAAGTTGCTGCTTTGCAAATCTGATCAACTGAAGCTTCATTCCTAAACACCCAGGAAGTAGAAACTGACCTAGTAGAATGAGCTGTAATTCTCTGAGGCGGAGTTTTACCCGACTCAACATAGGCAAGATGAATTAAAGATTTCAACCAAGATGCCAAAGAAATGGCAGAAGCTTTCTGGCCTTTTCTAGGACCGGAAAAGATAACAAATAGACTAGAAGTCTTTCGGAAAGATTTAGTAGCTTCAACATAATATTTCAAAGCTCTAACAACATCCAAAGAATGCAACGATTTCTCCTTAGAATTCTTAGGATTAGGACATAATGAAGGAACCACAATTTCTCTACTAATGTTGTTGGAATTCACAACCTTAGGTAAAAATTCAAAAGAAGTTCGCAACACCGCCTTATCCTGATGAAAAATCAGAAAAGGAGACTCACAAGAAAGAGCAGATAATTCAGAAACTCTTCTGGCAGAAGAGATGGCCAAAAGGAACAAAACTTTCCAAGAAAGTAATTTAATGTCCAATGAATGCATAGGTTCAAACGGAGAAGCTTGAAGAGCTCCCAGAACCAAATTCAAACTCCAAGGAGGAGAAATTGACTTAATGACAGGTTTTATACGAACCAAAGCTTGTACAAAACAATGAATATCAGGAAGAATAGCAATCTTCCTGTGAAAAAGAACAGAAAGAGCAGAGATTTGTCCTTTCAAAGAACTTGCAGACAAACCCTTATCTAAACCATCCTGAAGAAATTGTAAAATTCTCGGTATTCTAAAAGAATGCCAAGAAAAATGATGAGAAAGACACCAAGAAATATAAGTCTTCCAGACTCTATAATATATCTCTCGAGATACAGATTTACGAGCCTGTAACATAGTATTAATGACAGAGTCAGAGAAACCTCTTTGACCAAGAATCAAGCGTTCAATCTCCATACCTTTAAATTTAAGGATTTCAGATCCTGATGGAAAAAGGGACCTTGTGACAGAAGGTCTGGTCTTAACGGAAGAGTCCACGGTTGGCAAGAGGCCATCCGGACAAGATCCGCATACCAAAACCTGTGAGGCCATGCCGGAGCTACCAGCAGAACAAACGAGCATTCCTTCAGAATCTTGGAGATTACTCTTGGAAGAAGAACTAGAGGCGGAAAGATATAGGCAGGATGATACTTCCAAGGAAGTGATAATGCATGCACTGCCTCCGCCTGAGGATCCCGGGATCTGGACAGATACCTGGGAAGTTTCTTGTTTAGATGGGACGCCATCAGATCTATTTCTGGAAGTTCCCACATTTGAACAATCTGAAGAAATACCTCTGGGTGAAGAGACCATTCGCCCGGATGCAACGTTTGGCGACTGAGATAATCCGCTTCCCAATTGTCTATACCTGGGATATGAACCGCAGAGATTAGACATGACCTGGATTCCGCCCAAACCAAAATTTGAGATACTTCTTTCAGAGGACTGTGAGTCCCTCCTTGATGATTGATGTATGCCACAGTTGTGACATTGTCTGTCTGAAAACAAATGAACGATTCTCTCTTCAGAAGAGGCCCAAACTGAAGAGCTCTGAAAATTGCACGGAGTTCCAAAATATTGATCGGTAATCTCACCTCCTTCCCGTCAGAGATCCCCACACAGCTCCCCAACCCGTGAGACTTGCATCTGTTGAAATTACAGTCCAGGTCGGAAGCACAAAAGAAGCCCCCTGAATTAAACGATGGTGATCTGTCCACCATGTTAGAGAGTGTCGAACAATCGGTTTTAAAGATATTGTTTGAGATATCTTCGTGTAATCCTTGCACCATTGCTTCAGCATACAGAGCTGAAGAGGTCGCATGTGAAAACGAGCAAAGGGGATCGCGTCCGATGCAGCAGTCATAAGACCTAGAATTTCCATGCATAAGGCTACCGAAGGGAATGATTGTGACTGAAGGTTTCGACAAGCTGCAATCAATTTTAGACGTCTCTTGTCTGTTAAAGACAGAGTCATGGACACTGAATCCATCTGGAAACCCAGAAAGGTTACCCTTGTCTGAGGAATCGAAGAACTTTTTGGTAAATTGATCCTCCAACCATGATCTTGAAGAAACAACACAAGTCGATTCGTATGAGATTCTGCTAAATGTAAAGACTGAGCAAGTACCAAGATATCGTCCAAATAAGGAAATACCACAATACCCTGTTCTCTGATTACAGACAGAAGGGCACCGAGAACCTTTGTAAAAATTCTTGGAGCTGTAGCTAGGCCAAACGGCAGAGCCACAAACTGGTAATGCTTGTCCAGAAAAGAGAATCTCAGGAACTGATAATGATCTGGATGAATCGGAATATGCAGATATGCATCCTGTAAATCTATTGTGGACATATAATTCCCTTGCTGAACAAAAGGCAAGATAGTCCTTACAGTTACCATTTTGAACATTGGTATCCGTACATAACGATTCAATATTTTTAGATCCAGAACTGGTCTGAAGGAGTTCTCCTTCTTTGGTACAATGAAGAGATTTGAATAAAACCCCATCCCCTGTTCCGGAACTGGAACTGGCATAATTACTCCAGTCAACTCTAGATCTGAAACACATTTCAGAAATGCTTGAACTTTTACTGGATTTACTGGGACACGGGAAAGAAAAAATCTCTTTGCAGGAGGTCTCATCTTGAAACCAATTCTGTACCCTTCTTAAACAATGTTCTGAATCCAAAGATTGTGAACAGAATTGATCCAAATTTCCTTGAAAAAACGTAACCTGCCCCCTACCAGCTGAGCTGGAATGAGGGCTGCACCTTCATGTGGACTTAGAAGCAGGCTTTGCTTTTCTAGCTGGCTTGGATTTATTCCAGACTGGAGAAGGTTTCCAAACTGAAACTGCTCCTGAGGATGAAGGATCAGGCTTTTGTTCTTTGTTGAAACGAAAACGATTATTAGCCCTACTTTTACCTTTAGATTTTTTATCCTGTGGTAAAAAAGTTCCTTTCCCACCAGTAACAGTTGAAATGATGGAATCCAACTGAGAACCAAATAATTTGTTACCCTGGAAAGAAATAGAAAGTAAAGTTGATTTAGAAGCCATATCAGCATTCCAAGTTTTAAGCCATAAAGCTCTTCTAGCTAAAATAGCTAGAGACATAAACCTGACATCAACTCTGATAATATAAAAAATGGCATCACAGATAAAATTATTAGCATGCTGAAGAAGAATAATAATATCATGAGAATCACGATGTGTTACTTGTTGCGCTAAAGTTTCCAACCAAAAAGTTGAAGCTGCAGCAACATCAGCCAAAGATATAGCAGGTCTAAGAAGATTACCTGAACACAGATAAGCTTTTCTTAGAAAGGACTCAATTTTCCTATCTAGAGGATCCTTAAACGAAGTACCATCTGACGTAGGAATAGTAGTACGTTTAGCAAGGGTAGAAATAGCCCCATCAACTTTAGGGATTTTGTCCCAAAATTCCAATCTGTCAGACGGCACAGGATATAAATGCTTAAAACGTTTAGAAGGAGTAAATGAATTACCCAATTTATCCCATTCTTTGGAAATTACTGCAGAAATAGCATTAGGAACAGGAAAAACTTCTGGAATAACCACAGGAGCTTTAAATACCTTATCCAAACGTTTAGAATTAGTATCAAGAGGACCAGAATCCTCTATTTCTAAAGCAATTAGTACTTCTTTAAGTAAAGAACGAATAAATTCCATTTTAAATAAATATGATGATTTATCAGCATCAACCTCAGAGACAGAATCCTCTGAACCAGAGGAGTCATCAGAATCAGAATGATGATGTTCATTTAAAAATTCATCTGTAGGGAGAGAAGTTTTAAAAGATTTTTTACGTTTACTAGAAGGAGAAATAACAGACATAGCCTTCTTAATGGATTCAGAAACAAAATCTCTTATATTATCAGGAACATTCTGCACCTTAGATGTTGAAGGAACTGCAACAGGCAATGGTACTTTACTAAAGGAAATATTATCTGCTTTAACAAGTTTGTCATGACAATCAATACAAACAACAGCTGGAGAAATAGCTACCAAAAGTTTACAGCAGATACACTTAGCTTTGGTAGATTCAGCACTTGACAGCGATTTTCCTGTAGTATCTTCTGACTCAGATGCAACGTGAGACATCTTGCAATATGTAAGAGAAAAAACAACATATATATAAAGCAAAATTGATCAAATTCCTTAAATGACAGTTTCAGGAATGGGAAAAAATGCCAAAGAACAAGCTTCTAGCAACCAGAAGCAATAAAAAATGAGACTTAAATAATGAGGAGACTAAAGCGACGCCCATATTATTTGGCGCCTAAATGCTTTTGGCGCCAAAATGACGCCACATCCGGAACGCCGACATTTTTGGCGCGAAATAACGTCAAAAAATGACGTAACTTCCGGCGACACGTATGACGCCGGAAACGGAAATAGAATTTTTGCGCCAAAAAAGTCCGCGCCAAGAATGACGCAATAAAATGAAGCATTTTCAGCCCCCGCGAGCCTAATAGCCCACCGGAAAGAGTCAAATTTTTGAAGGTAAGAAAAAATGATTAAATCAAAAATGCATTATCCCAAATATGAAACTGACTGTCTGAAAATAAGGAAAGTTGAACATTCTGAGTCAAGGCAAATAAATGTTTGAATACATATATTTAGAACTTTATAAACAAAGTGCCCAACCATAGCTTGGAGTGTCACAGAAAATAAGACTTACTTACCCCAGGACACTCATCTACATATAGCAGATAGCCAAACCAGTACTGAAACGAGAATCAGCAGAGGTAATGGTATATATAAGAGTATATCGTCGATCTGAAAAGGGAGGTAAGAGATGAATCTCTACGACCGATAACAGAGAACCTATGAAATAGACCCCGTGGAAGGAGATCACTGCATTCAAATAGGCAATACTCTTCTCACATCCCTCTGACATTCACTGCACGCTGAGAGGAAAACCGGGCTCCAACTTGCTGCGGAGCGCATATCAACGTAGAATCTAGCACAAACTTACTTCACCACCTCCATCGGAGGCAAAGTTTGTAAAACTGAATTGTGGGTGTGGTGAGGGGTGTATTTGTAGGCATTTTGAGGTTTGGGAAACTTTGCCCCTCCTGGTAGGAATGTATATCCCATACGTCACTAGCTCATGGACTCTTGCTAATTACATGAAAGAAACTATAAGTTTTAGGAGTATGTAAGCCATTTACCTCCCAAAAGTGGTCTACTCTACTTGATATACCTATATAAACAAGCCTGTAAAATCATGAAGATGTTCATAACCCACTTCCTTGAACATGAAACAACTTTTAAATGTATTGTCTGCTCTGTTATACTGTTTGCCAGGGCTGGATTCTTACCTTTAACCCTTTCATGCACATACTGCTCATGTGCCCCCATGAATTTCATTGAGTACTCACAACAAAAACATTTATGAATAGGAAAAGGCAATACATTTTATCCGTGTTATTAGATATAAATTGAAATAAAGAAAAGGAAAGATTTATTTCCTTGTCAAATGTTTAAAATTGCCTCTAGGCCACTGCCCACTAAGCCAATGACAAACCTTGCCAAGGTAGCTACAATCCCTCTGGTTCTGTTTGAAAGATCTGGTTTTCTCTATATAAAGCAAAGATTGTGTCTAAAGGGTAAATAATGTTCTAGTTAAAAGCTTGTCAACCATTTTTGTGTGTACAAAATTCCATATTAGATCTTAGATGAAGGTGAGGTTGTAGTTTTTTTTTTAATTGGAGTATATAGTCTAGTGCAGTCTATTTAAAAATGTTTATTTTTTAAAACATAGAGAATCCCTGAATTACCCATTCCTCAGTTTTGAATAACCAACACGGTTATATTAAAGGACCACTAAATGCAGTAGAATTGCATAATTAACAAGTGCATAATAAAAAGACAATGCAATAACACCTTCTCTAAATTTCAAATAAGCAGTGGATTTTGTTCTGACAAATTTAGTTTTTCTCCTATTTTCTGCCCCGTGTATCATGTGACAGACATCAGCCAATCACAGACTAGTATATGTATATATATATATATGCTCAGTAGGCGCTTTTTCACTAGAAAGTGTGAATATAATTTTTTTTATTATTGGTTATTTGTAGAGCGCCAACAGATTCTGCAGCGCTATAAACAAAGGGGGAGTACAACAAAACAATTATAGGGTAGAAGGCCCTGCCAAGAGTTGCACTGTTGTAGTCAGCTCTTAAGAAGGTGATCTACAAACAGCTGGACTCTTAGGCTTACATGCTAAGGGGGTTCAGGGGATTGCATTGGAGGAGAGGAACTGGTAATAGGAAAGGTTAGCGTAGGTTGTATGCATCCTTGAACAATAGAGTCTTTAGGGAGCACTTGAAGCTTTTAAAACTAGAAGAGAGTCTTGTGGAGCGAGGCAGGGAGTTCCACAAGATGGGAGCCAGTCTGGAGAAGTCCTGTAAACGGGAGTGTGATGAGGTGACAAGAGAGGAGGAGAGTAGGAGGTCATGAGTAGAGCAAAGGGGACGGGAGGGAGAGTATCTGGAGACAAGGTCTGAGATGTAGGGGGTAGCAGTGCAGTTGAGGGCTTTGTATGTAAGAGTGAGAGTTTTTTGTTTGATCCTAGAGGCAAGAGGAAGCCAGTGAAGGGATTGGCAGAGAGGCGCAGCAGATGAAGAGCGACGTGTAAGGAAGATGAGTCTGGCAGAGGCATTCATTATGGATTGTAAAGGAGCTAGGTGGCAGATGGGGAGACCAGAGAGGACAGAGTTGTAGTAATCAAGGCGGGAAAGAATGAGAGAGTGGATTAAAATCTTAGTTGTGTCTTGTTTAAGGAAGTGTCTAATTTTAGAGATGTTTTTAAGGTGGAAGCGGCAGGCTGTAGCCAAGGACTGAATGTGAGGAGTGAAGGAAAGATCTTAGTCAAATGTGACCCCGAGACATCGGGCATGTGGGGTAGGGGTAATGATGGAGTTGTCGACAGTTATAGAGATATTGGGGGTGGAGATTTTGGAAGAAGGGGGGAAAATGAGGAGCTCAGTTTTGGAGTAATTTAGCTTGAGGTAGTTAGAGGACATCCAGGAAGAGATGTGAGAAAGACAGTTAGTGACACGGGTTAGCAAGGAAGGAGATAGTTCTGGTGCAGAGAAGTAGATTTGGGTGTCATCGGCATACAAATGATATTGGAAACCGTGGGACTTAATTAGGGAACCTAGTGATGACGTATAGATTGAGAAGAGAAGGGGACATTTGATAATGAAAGTAAATTGGAATTGTCTTAAAGGGACATTATACACTAGAATTTTCTTTGCATAAATGTTTTGTAGATGAGCCATTTATATAGCGCATACAGTTTTTATTTTTTTAAATGTATAGTTTTGCTTATTTTTAAATAACATTGCTCTGATTTTCAGACTCCTAATAAAGCCCCAAAGTTTTAGGAGAATACCGTCAGATATCTACTCCAGCTTGCTCCTGTTTGTGTAAAGGGTATTTTCATATGCAGAGGAAGGGGGAGGGGGGAGTTTATGCATTTTCCCACTTGCAGTGGGTGTTCCACCTACCTATTTAACAGAGCTAAACTCAAAGCTTCTAAGTAAGTTTTTAAACGGTTTTATACTGGATTTTTAAATCAGTTTCTGTGCATACTAATCTTTATAGTACTGTCTATTACATGCAGTTATATGAAAATTGGTGTATACTGTCCCTTTAAAACTGCATGCTCTATCTCAATCATAAAAGTTTATTTTGATTTGAGTGTCCCTTTAATATACTTTTTACATCTGTGATTATCTTGTATTTAAACCTCTGCAGACTGCCCCCTTATCTCAGTAATTTTTAAAAGCTTGCACTTTAGTCAATTAGTGCTGGTTCCTACAAAACTCCACAGTAGTGAGAATACTGTTATCTATATGGCACACATGAATTAGCACTGTTTAACTGAAAGCTAATAAAATACACAGAGACAAGAGGCGGCCTGGAATTCTTAGAAACAGGCAGATATTTAGAGGTACAATGTTGGTTGTGCAGTAAAAGCATTATCTATATTTTAAAACAGTAACAATTTTGTTTTTTTACAGCTGGTTTAAATGTAGCCCATGCAGTAGCCCTATTTCTAGAATCTTAAATGTAAAATACATCACAGCATTTACAGCTTACACAAAAACTATTTTTTCTTAGTTGTATCCTAAAAAGAGTCACATTATTTTATGCAAAAAATATGTTTAAATGAGAATTCAATACTTACTTGTGACTATACTTAAAGGGTTATAAAAGCCACTTCACCTAATAGTACTCATTAACCAGTTTACAAACAAGTACTTAATGACTTAAAAATAAAAAATACACTTGAATGTGTTGAATATTTTATTATTGTGCTATTGCTAGCAAAGAGGTTAAACATATAATTAAATTCTGCTCCAGAGTAGCAATACAGCTAGATGAGCACATCTAGTGAGCCAATTACAAGAGGCATATCATCAGTTATTTCACTATCGAACATTCCTGCTCCTGAGCCTATTAAGATAAACAAAGAAAACAAAATACATTTCATAATAGAAGTAAATAGGAAAGTAGATTACATTTGCATGCTCTCTATGAATCATGAAGGCTTTCACATTCCAAAGCCTACAAAAATTTAGCTTCTTTTAGCTTAATTTAGCTTAATTTCACACATGTTGGCTCTGAAATGGCTACATAGAAACATCCAGTTAATCCAAAGCTAAACAATTGTAATTTACACTCGGCTAGATTTAGAGTTGGGCGGTAGCCGTCAAAACCAGCGTTAGAGGCTCCTAACGCTGGTTTTTACCGCCCTCTGATATTTGGAGTCAGTCAGGAAAGGGTCTAACGCTCACTTTGCAGCCGCGACTTTTCCATACCGCAGATCCCCTTACGCCATTTGCGTATCCTATCTTTTCAATGGGATCTTTCTAACACCGGTATTTAGAGTCGTGGCTGAAGTGAGCGTTAGAAATCTAACGACAAAACTCCAGCCGCAAAAAAAGTCAGTAGTTAAGAGCTTTCTGGGCTAACGCCGGTTTATAAAGCTCTTAACTACTGTGCTCTAAAGTACACTAACACCCATAAACTACCTATGTACCCCTAAACCGAGTTCCCCCCACATCGCCGCCACTCTAATTCAATTTTTTAACCCCTAATCTGCCGTCCACACGCCGCCGCAAGCTACCTTATACTTATGTACCCCTAATCTGCTGCCCCTAACACCGCCGAGCCCTATATTATATTTATTAACCCCTAATCTCGCCCCCTCAACGTCGCCTCCACCTGCCTACACTTATTAACCCCTAATCTGCCGACCGGACCGCACCGCTATTATAATAAAGTTATTAACCCCTAATCTGCCTCACTCCCGCCTCAATAACCCTATAATAAATAGTATTAACCCTTTGCGGGGCATGCCCCAAAGAATTCAGCTCTTTTGCCTGTAAAAAAAACACATACAATACCCCCCCAACATTACAACCCACCACCCACATACCCCTAATCTAACCCAAACCCCCCTTAAATAAACCTAACACTAAGCCCCTGAAGATCTCCCTACCTTGTCTTCACCTCACTGGGTTCAGCTGATCGGAACAGCCAATAGAATGCGAGCTCAATCTGATTGGCTGATTGGATCAGCCAATCGGATTGAACTTGAATCTGATTGGCTGATTCCATCAGCCAATCAGAATATTCCTACCTTAATTCCGATTGGCTGATAGAATCCTATCAGCCAATCGGAATTCGAGGGACGCCATCTTGGATGACGTCATTTAAAGGAACCGTCATTCGGTGAGAAGGCGTCGGTTGAAGAGGTTGGATCCGCGTCGGCTGGGAAGAAGATGGCTCCGCTCCGCTCCGGAAGAAAGAAGATTGAAGATGCTGTTTGATAGAAGACTTCATCCCGATGATGGACTTCCGACTTCAGCCCGATGATGGAGTTCTTCAGCCGCCGCTTGGATCAAGACTTTGGACCCTCTTCTGGACCGATCGCTGAACCCGGTGAGGTGAAGACAAGGTAGGGAGATCTTCAGGGGCTTAGTGTTAGGTTTATTTAAGGGGGGTTTGGGTTAGATTAGGGGTATATGGGTGGTGGGTTGTAATGTTGGGGGGGGGTATTGTATGTGGTTTTTTTTACAGGCAAAAGAGCTGAATTCTTTTGGGCATACCCCCCGCAAAGGGCCCTTTTCAGGGCTGGTAAGGTAAAAGAGCTTTGAACTTTTTTAATTTAGAATAGGGTAGGACATTTTTTTATTTTGGGGGGCTTTGTTATTTTATTAGGGGGCTTAGAGTAGGTGTAATTAGTTTAAAATTGTTGTAATATTTTTCTAATGTTTGTAAATATTTTTTTTATTTTTTGTAACTTAGTTCTTTTTTATTTTTTGTGCTTTAGTTAGTTTATTTCATTGTATTTATTTGTAGGTATTTAATTTAATTTATTTATTGATAGTGTAGTGTTAGGTTTAATTGTATTTATTTGTAGGTATTTAATTTAATTTATTTATTGATAGTGTAGTGTTAGGTTTAATTGTATTTATTTGTAGGTATTTTATTTAATTTATTTATTGATAGTGTAGTGTTAGGTTTAATTCTAACTTAGGTTAGGATTTATTTTACAGGTAATTTTGTAATTATTTTAATTAGGTAGCTATTAAATAGTTATTAACTATTTAATAGCTATTGTACCTGGTTAAAATAAATACAAAGTTACCTGTAAAATAAATATAAATCCTAAAATAGCTACAATATAATTATAATTTATATTGTAGCTATATTAGGGTTTATTTTACATGTAAGTATTTAGCTTTAAATAGGAATAATTTATTTAATAAGAGTTAATTTATTTTGTTAGATTTAAATTATATTTAACTTAGGGGGTGTTAGTGTTAGGGTTAGACTTAGCTTTAGGGGTTAATACATTTATTAGAGTAGCGGTGAGCTCCGATCGGCAAATTAGGGGTTAATTATTGTAGGTAGGTGGAGGCGACATTGTGGGGGGCAGATTAGGGGTTAATAAATATAATATAGGGGTCGGCGGTGTTAGGGGCAGCAGATTAGGGGTACATAACTATAATGTATGTTGCGGCGGTGTACGGAGCGGCAGATTAGGGGTTAATAATAATATGCAGGGGTCAGCGATAGCGGGGGCATCAGATTAGGGGTTAATAAGTGTAAGGTTAGGGGTGTTTAGACTCGGGTTCATGTTAGAGTGTTAGGTGCAGACGTAGGAAGTGTTTCCCCCATAGAAAATAATGGGGCTGTGTTAGGAGCTGAACTCTGCTTTTTTGCAGGTGTTAGGTTTTTTTTCAGCTAAAACTGCCCCATTTTTTTATATGGGGGAATCGTGCACGAGTACGTTTTTTAAGCTGGCTGCGTCCGTAAGCACAGCTGGTATCGAGAGTTGCAGTGGTGTTAAATATGCCTGTACGCTCCCTTTTTGGAGCCTAACGCAGCCGTTCTGTGAACTCTAAATACCAGCGGTATTTAAAAGGTGCGGGGGGAAAAAAGCACGCGTAGCTAACGCACCCCTTTGGCCGCAGAACTCTAAATCTAGCCGACTATTTCCAAAATCTGAGAACAAGATGTTTTGGCCGGTAAGTGTTTTTGCTTTTAAATGGATATGAATCAGTGCTCTTTTATTAAAAAAAGTATAAGTTCAAAGTAAACATAAAAAGAGTAATATGATATTTGCAGCAAAAGTCCTCTACTGAGCATGGGCAAGAAACTTCCTATTGCTAGTACATGTGTCTGTTAGTGCACATTCCTGTATGTGCTTCATATAAAGTCTGTTCAAGCTAAGCATAAGTATTTTTTTTCTTTATTTTTCTTTGTTCTTTACCACTGTACATAATAATTATAATAATAACAAGAATGAGAAAATTATTAGAGGTCATATTTGTACATATTATAAATTTTTTTACCACCTCCACTCACTCAATTCAAGGTAATTACTACTTCTGTGTAATTAATAATGAGCGAGATTACAAGTTGCGCAGTATAGCCGTAGCGTAAAAAACTCACAAAATGGGTCTGTACTGCTATTTCTATACCACAGCCATTACAAGTTACAAAAAAACATAATCAGCTAGATTTAGAGTTTTGTCGGACCCGCGTAGCTAACGCTGCTTTTTTTCCAACAACGCTGGTATTTAGAGTTGTCTGAGGGGCTGCGTTAGGCTCAAAAAAGAGTGCGTTGAGCCTAACTTAGCTCCACTTAACTCTCAATACCAGCGTTGCTTATGGTAGCGGTAAGCTGGGAAAACGTGCTCATGCACGATATCCCCATAGGAAACAATGGGGCTGAGCTGGCTGAAAAAAAACCTAACACCTGCAAAAAAGCAGCGTTCAGCTCCTAACGCAGCCCCATTGTTTCCTATGGGGAAACACTTTCTAAGTCTGCACCTAACACCCTAACATGAACCCCAAGTCTAAACACCCCTAACCTTACACTTATTAACCCCTAATCTGCCGCCCCCGCTATCGCTGACCCCTGCATATTATTATTAACCCCTAATCTTCCGCTCCAGACACCTTCGCAACCTACATTATCCCTATGAACCCCTAATCTGCTGCCCCTAACACCGCCGACCCCTATATTATATTTATCGACCCCTAATCTGCCCCCCCAATGTCGCCGCTACCTTACCTACACTTATTAACCCCTAATCTTCCAACCAGACCTTGCCGCCACTATAATAAATGTATTAACCCCTAAACCGCTGCACTCCCGCCTCGCAAACACTAGAATAAATAGTATTAACCCCTAATCTGCCCTCCCTAACATCGCCGCCACCTACCTACAATTATTAACCCCTAATCTCCCGCCTGCACCATCGCCGCTACTATAATAAAGTTATTAACCCCTAAACATAACTCTAACCCTAACACCCCCCTAACATAAATATAATTTATATTAAACGAAATAATATTCCTAAAATTAACTAAATTATTCCTATTTAAAACTAAATACTTACCTATAAAATAAACCCTAATATAGCTACAATATAATTAATAATTACATTGTAGCTATTTTAGGATTTATATTTATTTTACAGGCAACTTTGTATTTATTTTAACTAGGTACAAAAGCTATTAAATAGTTAATAACTATTTAATAGCTACCTAGTTAAAATAAATACAAAATTACATGTAAAACAAATCCTAACCTAAGTTACAATTAAACCTAACACTACACTATCAATAAATTAATTAAATAAATTACCTACAATTAAATACAATTAAATAAACTATACTATAATACTAAAACAAACAAACACTAAATTACAAAAAATAAAAAAGAATTACAAGCAGTTTAAACTAATTACACCTAATCTAAGCCCCCTAATAAAATAAAAAAGCCCCCCAAAATAAAAAATTCCCTACCCTATTCTAAACTACCAAAGTAATCAGCTCTTTTACCAGCCCTTAAAAGGGCTTTTTGCGGGCCTTGCCCCAAAATAATCAGCTCTTTTGCCTGAAAATAAAAATACAATACCCCCCAACATTACAACCCACCACCCACATACCCCTACTCTAACCCACCCAAACCCCCCTTAAAAAAACCTATCACTAACCCCCTGAAGATCTCCCTACCTTGAGTCGTCTTCACCCAGCCAAGCCGAATTCTTCATCCAAGCGGAGCAAGAAGATGTCCTCCATCTGGTAGAAGTCTTGATCCAAGCGGCAAAAAAGTGGTCTTCCATCTGGGCGATGTCTTCTTCCAAGCGGCATCTTCTATCTTCTTTCTTCTGGATCCATCTTCATCCCGCCGACGCGGAACATCCTTCTTCCCTGACGGACTAACGACGAATGAAGGTTCCTTTAAGGGACGTCATCCAAGATGGCGTCCCTTCAATTCCGATTGGCTGATAGAATTCTATCAGCCAATCGGAATTAAGGTAGAAAAAATCTGATTGGCTGATGCAATCAGCCAATCAGATTGAAGCTCAATCCGATTGGCTGATCCAATCAGCCAATCGTATTGAACTCACATTCTATTGGCTGTTCCGATCAGCCAATAGAATGTGAGTTCAATACGATTGGCTGATTGGATCAGCCAATCGGATTGAACTTCAATCTGATTGGCTGATTGCATCAGCCAATCAGATTTTTCTACCTTAATTCCTATTGGCTGATAGAATTCTATCAGCCAGTTGGAATTGAAGGGACGCCATCTTGAATGACGTCCCTTAAAGGAACCTTCATTCATCGTTAGTCCGTCGGGGAAGAAGGATGTTCCGCGTCGGCGGGATGAAGATGGGTCCAGAAGATAGAAGATGCCACTTGGAAGAAGACATCTTCTTTGCCGCTTGGATCAAGACTTCGCCCGGATGGAGGACCTCTTCTTTGCCACTTGGATCAAGACTTTTACAGGATGGAGGACATCTTCTTGCTCCACTTGGATGAAGAATTCGGCTCGGCTGGGTGAAGACGACTCAAGGTATGGAGATCTTCAGGGGGTTAGTGATAGTTTTTTTTAAGGGGGGTTTGGGTGGGTTAGAGTAGGGGTATGTGGGTGGTGGGTTGTAATGTTGGGGGGTATTGCATTTTTATTTTCATTCCAAAGAGCTGATTACTTTGGGGCAAGGCCACGCAAAAAGCCCTTTTAAGGGCTGGTAAAATAGCTGATTACTTTTGTATTTTAAAATAGGGTAGGAAATGTTTTATTTTAGGGGGCTTTTTAATTTTATTAGGGGGCTTACATTAGGTGTAATTAGTTTAAACTGCTTGTAATTCTTTTCTATTTTTTTGTAATTTAGTGTTTGTTTTTTTGTATTATAGAATAGTTTATTTAATTGTAGGTAATTGTAGGAAATTTATTTAATTAATTTAATGATAGTGTAGTGTTAGGTTTAATTGTAACTTAGGTTAGGATCTATTTTACATGTAATTTTGTATTTATTTTAACTAGGTAGTTATTAAATAGTTATTAACTATTTAATAGCTTTTGTACCTAGTTAAAATAAATACAAAGTTGCCTGTAAAATAAATATAAATCCTAAAATAGCTACAATGTAATTATTAATTATATTGTAGCTATATTAGGGTTTATTTTATAGGTAAGTATTTAGTTTTAAATAGGAATAATTTAGTTAATTTTAGGAATATTATTTTGTTTAATATAAATTATATTTATGTTAGGGAGTGTTAGGGTTAGGGTTAGAGTTATGTTTAGGGGTTAATAACTTTATTATAGTAGCGGCGACGGTGCGGGCAGGAGATTAGGGGTTAATAATTGTAGGTAGGTGGCGACGATGTTAGGGAGGGCAGATTAGGGGTTAATACAATTTATTCTATTTGCGAGGCGGGAGGGCAGCGGTTTAGGGGTTAATACATTTATTATAGTGGCGGCGAGGTCCGGTCGGCAGATTAGGGGTTAATAAGTGTAGTTAGGTAGCGGCAATGTTGGGGGGGCAGATTAGGGGTTAATAAATATAATATAGGGGTCGGCGATGTTAGGGGCAGCAGATTAGGGGTTCATAAGTATAACGTAGGTGGCGGCGATGTCCGGTCGGCAGATTAGGGGTTAAAAAAATTTATTAGAGTGGCGGCGATGTGGGGGGAGCCTCGGTTTAGGGGTACATAGGTAGTTTATGGGTGTTAGTGTACTTTAGAGCACAGTAGTTAAGAACTTTATATTCCGGCGTTAGCCCATAAAGCTCTTAACTACTGACTTTTTTTGGCGTTAGGAGTCTTGTCGGTAGAGGCTCTACCGCTCACTTCTCCCAAGACTCCAAACACCAGCGTTAGGCAGATCCCATTGAAAAGATAGGATACGCAATTGGCGTAAGGGGATCTGGGGTAGCCTGGAATCGCGGTAGGGAAGTGAGTGTTAGACCCTTTCCTGGCTGACTCTAAATACCAGTGGGCGGCCCAAAGCAGCGTTAGGACCCCTTAACGCTGCTTTTGACGACTAATGCAGAACTCTAAATCTAGCCGAATATTTTTTTGGGCGGTATGGTGCAGTAAGCCCCATACTGCACCAAAAAAAAAAAGTTTTGGCTTTGTGTGCTTGTGCACGTTTCCCCCATAGAGATCAATGGAGAAAAAGTGTTGGAAAAAAACACCTGCAATTGCGAAATGGCAATCGCATGGAGAAAGTCTATGGAGAAACGAAAGTTGTTTAAAAACTTAACAGCCTAACATAAACCCCTAGTTTAATAACCCCTAAACCACTGTCCCCCCACATTACCAACACTAAATAAAGCTATTAACCACTAAACCGCTATCCCCCCACATCATAAACACTAAATAAAGTTATTAAGCTCTACACCGCCGTCCCCCACATCACCAACACTAAATAAATCTATTAACCCCTAAACTATCAACCCCCACATGGCGACAAACTAAATTAAACTATTAACCCCTAAACCTAATAACCGCTAACTTTAAATTAAAGTTACAATATAACTACCTTAAAATAAATAAAAACTTACTGATGAAATAAAATAAAAAAAGTTTAGACTATAAATAAACCTAAAATTACTATTTAAAAAAAAAAGATACCAAAACTAAAAAACCTAAATCACAAAATTAAAAAATCCTAACACTACAAAAAAAAACAAAAAAACCTAACATTACAAAAAATTACAAAATCTAAAATTAAACAAAATAACAAGACCTAACATTACACAAAATAACAAACTCTAAGATTACAATAAAAATATCCAAAAATAAAAATATTAAACCTAATCTAATTCCCCTATAAAAACAAAAAAGCAACCCCAAAATAAAAACACCCGCTAATCTAGCAATAAACTACCAATTGCCTTTAAAAGGGCAATTTTGTAGGGCAATACACAAAGTTTAACAACTCTTTTACTTAAAAAAAATACAAATTACCACCTAACAGTAAAACCCCCACCCACCCAACCCCCAAAATAAAAAAGACCTAACTCTTAAAAAAGCTAATTTACCCATTGCCCCTAAAGGGGCATTTGAATGGGCATTGCCCTTAAAAGGACAATCAGCTCTTTTACTGCCCATTAAAATAAATAAAAGCCCTAATCTAAAAAAAAAAAAGCCACCCAATAGAAAAAAAAAAACTAACACTATACCCGAAATAGGTACTCACCATTCCTGATCTCCGGCGGTGAAGGTTTTCTTCCAGGCAGCTCCATCTTCATCCATCACAGGGCCATCTTCTTTCTTTATCCCGGTGGCCCAGAGAAAAGGTGGCGCAGAGTAGGATCGGTGACTGCACAGAAATCCGATGTGGAGGCTCCTCTTCATGTGATCATCCGCCGCCCACTGAAGATTGAATGCAAGGCATCCGTTTTATATTGGGGTACCTTGCATTCCTATTGGCTGATTTTACATTTTCAGGTTTAGCGGTGGATAGGTTTATTTAGTGTTGGCGATGTGGGGGGCGGCGGTTTAGGGGTTAATAGGTTTATTTAGGAAGTCACAATGTGGGGTATCGGCGGTTTAGGGGTTAATAGGTTTATTTAGTGTTGGTAATGTGGGGGGACCGAGGTCTAGAGGTTAATAGGTTTTTTTAGTGTTAGCAATGCGGGTGGGTGGCTGATTAGGGGGTTATTACTTTAATTTAGTTAGTCGCAATGTGGGTGGGCAGCAGATTAGGGGTTAATAGGTTTATTTTACTATTTGTGATGCGGGAGATGGCGGTTTAGGGATTTATAGGTAGTTTATGAGTGTTAGTGTAAAATATTTTTTATGCTTTTTGTGAAACATTTTTGTTTTGCAAAATCCATTACTGGCCTTTAATTGTGGAATGGATCGCGTGGAATGGATCGCGTGGAATGAACCGCTACACTACAGAAAAAAAAAAGTTAAGTTAAAAAAACGAATATTATTTAAATATTACAGATGTAATCTAAGGGACCTGGAAGGGGTTGGGGGTTGGTCTTGGTGGGGGGGGGGGGAAAGCTACACTACAGAAAAGGGTATTTTTGGAAAAAAAAGGCACATTTTTTTACAAAACTGGGTACTGGCAGACAGCTGCCAGTACCCAAGATGGCGCCCATTATTGCAGAGGGGAAGGGTTAGAGAGCTGTTTGGTGGGGGATCAGTGAGGTTGGGGTCTAAGGGGGGATCCTACACATCAGCATATGTAAATATGCTTTTTTTTTTTTTTTTTTAAAAAGGGCCAAATACCTTTTATTTTAGCACTGGCAGACTTTCTGCCAGTACTTAAGATGGTGGGGACAACTGTGGGGTGGGGGAGGGAAGAGAGCTGTTTGGGAGGGATCAGGGGGTCTGATGTTTCAGGTGGGAGGCTGAGCTCTACACTAAAGCTAAAATTAACCATGCAAGCTCCCTACAAGCTACATAATTAACCCCTTCACTGCTAGCCATAATACACGTGTGATGCGCAGCGGCATTTAGAGGCCTTCTAATTACCAAAAAGCAATGCCAAAGCCATATATGTCTGCTATTTCTGAACAAAGGGGATCCCAGAGAAGCATTTACAACCATTTGTGCCATAATTGCACAAGCTGTTTGTAAATAATTTCAGTAAGAAACCTAAAATTGAGAAAAAAATAACGTTTTTTTTAATTTGATCGCATTTGGCGGTGAAATGGTGGCATGAAATATACCAAAATTGGCCTAGATCAATACTTGGGGTTGTCTACTACACTACACTAAAGCTAAAACTACCCCAAAAAACTCCCTACATGCTCCCTAATTAACCCCTTCACTGCTGGGCATAATACACGTGTGGTGCACAGTGGCATTTAGCGGCCTTCTAATTACCAAAAAGCAACACCAAAGTCATATATGTCTGCTATTTCTGAATAAAGGGGATCCCAGAGAAGAATTTACAACCATTTATGCCATAATTGCACAAGCTGTTAGAAACCAAAAGTTTGTGAAAAAATTTGTGAAAAGTGAACGATTTTTTGTATTTGATCGCATTTGGCGGTGAAATGGTGGCATGAAATATACCAAAATGGGCCTAGATCAATACTTTGGGTTGTCTACTAAAAAAAATATATATATACATGTCAATGGATATTCAGAGATTCCTGAAAGATATCAGTGTTCTAATGTAACTAGCGCTAATTTTGAAAAGAAATGGTTTGGAAATAGCAAAGTGCTACTTGTATTTATGGCCCTATAGTTTACAAAAAAAAACAAAGAACATGTAAACATTGGGTATTTCTAAAATCAGGACAAAATTTAGAAACTATTTAGCATGGGTGTTTTTTGGTGGTTGTAGATGTGTAACAGATTTTGGGGGTCAAAGTTAGAAAAAGTGTGTTTTTTTCCATTTTTTCCTCATATTTTATAATTTTTTTGTGGGTACAGTAAATGAGTAAGAGGAAAATTACAGCTAAACACAAACACCTCAAAAATGTAAAAATAGCCTTGGTCCCAAACGGACAGAAAATGGAAAAGTGCTGTGGTCATTAAGGGGTTAATAAAACTTGTTGAAATAGGTTTCCTCACACAACCACCAATTAAACTCAGTTAAAACATGTTGGTAAGTGATGTTATGTTTCATCACTGAGATCCTATTTGTGACTCATGCTAGTATTGGCAGCGCCACAAAAGATTTACAAATGTAAATTATAGGAGACTAGATAAAATAAAATGATACTTTTGTTTGACTACTAAGCTCTTACTTTGTACCCTATCATCTCCATAGTCTTATTTGTTCTCAAGAGTCTCATTTACTTCATAATCAACTCTCAGAGCATTTTGTAAATAAAACAATATAGCATTTAGTGTATTTAAACTAATTGTGTTATCCTTAAAGTAAACATTTTAATCAAACTCTCCAGTTACATAACAAACCAAGTAAATGTCTCAGATGTCTTTTTACACTCCTTTCGTTCCAAAACATTTTGCAATGTTGATGTTTTTTTTTTAACTAGTTAATAGGTTATTTGAAAATCTGCTTTATATTTATGCAACACATTTGTAAAATACTGAAAACGTCTACTTTCTGCCTTCACCTCTTTCCACTGCCCTCCACTAAATAGCTTTGGGGCTCACTTTGTAGAGAGATAGAAAGTGTTAGAGGCATTTGTGCCTTTGGCTCTTTCTAGTGAAGCAAGGAGGATGTTTCTAAATAATTATGTGCCTGGGTGTTTAATAAAACAAATGCTTTTATTTTTAGATTTTTTTTTTTAGCAATGTTGTACCTTTAAAATGAATCAAGCATGCTGCTTTCCTGTATATTTAAAGAGAGATAGTGTTACAACAAAATCCTCCAAATTAGCAGTATATATATAAAAAGAGATCCACTTGAATATATGACATGCTTAAAAATCTAAGGACAGATTAAACATCTGAGGAAGCATGTAAGCTGTTCTGAGTGTGGGGGAGTGATTGATAAGTAAGTGCACAGAATAGAAAATGATGC